>NW_005199443.1:653286-655130 GCF_000372725.1 Emiliania huxleyi CCMP1516 | reverse complement strand
CGGGGGGGGGCCACCCCGGGGGTTCCCCTCGGAGGAGGGTTGGAGGGAGGGAAAGGGTTCTCCCCCCCCGCCCCCCTTTTCAGCGGTTTTTTTTTTCAGCTTTTACAAAGCTTGAGAGGGCCCCCCCCCCCCCCCCCCAAATAAACCCATGGGTCACAGGGGGCCACCCGGAAAAGGGGGGTTGGGAGTTTTTTTTCCCGAGGGGAGACAAACCCCCTTGCCTTCCGGGGGGACCCGCAAAGGGGCCAAATTCCAGTCCCTCTGGGGGGGGGGGGGGGGGTTCCCCCCCCCCCCCCCCCCTCCCCTTCGCTTTTCCCGTCCCCCTTGCCCCCCCCCTTCACCTCCCCCCCCCCCGGCACCGCAGGAGGTGCCTGGCAGCGCCGAGCTGCTCACCCTCGTCGAGGCGGTCGAGGCGGGCGAGCTGATGCCGCACGTCACCCGCCGCGCCGCAGAAGGCATGCGCGACCAGCTGCGCGCGTTTGAGTCGCACCCAGAGGTTGCCTCGCCCAAGATGCTAGCACACACGGAGTCCGCCGGGGCCCCTACTAGAGCAGCGGTTAGGCGCGGATGTCGCGGCCGTGTGTGTGTGCAGCTGTGCTCGCGGTATTCGTAGCCCGTTGTGTTCAACGCGGTGCGCTGAGTCCTCAGGGCGTTGCGACCTGAGATGCAGCCGAGGTGCAGCCGAGGTGCAGCCGAGAGATCAGCCTCGTGCGTGCGCGGCGCAGGTGCAGCGGTACATCGCGAGCCTCGTCGGACAGAAGAAGGCGGCGCGCGGCCTCGCCGGCGCGGCGCTGGAGATCCGCCCGCCCCCGTGCCGCCAGCCGTCGGCCGACGCTCCGCGGCCTCTGGTGGCGCCGCAGCCGTCGCTGCCGGCCGAGCCAGACCCGGTCTTTGGGTACGACCATGGGCTTGGCTACTCAACGGCAGGGGGCGGTGCCGGGGGCGGTGCCTTTGGTGCCGCCGGTGCCGCCGGTGCCGCCGGTGCCGCCGGTGCCGGCGGCGGGCGAGGGGTTGGGCCTGGCGGCGACAGCTCTTCCGCGCAGGGGGGATGCGGCGCGGCCTCGGCGGCCGCAGCCTCGCATCCTGCGCAGCGGACCGTCTGCCTCAACCCTCTCGACGTTCTCAAAGCTGCGGAGGCGCGCACATACACGCACACACGCACACACGCACACACACACACACACACCTCTCCGCCCCCTAGGCCGGTGCCGCGGAGCGGTTCCTATAGCCGGGGTTTCTTTTCCCTATAGCGGGGTTTTCTTTTTTATATAGGCCGATGCCGCGGAGCGCTTCCGCGAGGCGCACGCGAGCGGGCCTCACTGGAAGAGAAGGCGGGGTGCGCAGTTCAACGTCCGCGCATATGGCGTCAGCAACGCACAGTACACGTGCAGCAAGTACGAGGACCTGGAGTGGGTGGGCGTGGCGGAGGTTGCGCTCGGGGCTAAGGCCGCGGCAGGCGGCGAGGGCACCGAGGACCGGAGGAGGCCGGCGGGCGCGCCACACGCCTCGCAGCACGCCCACCACAACAGCCTCCGCGACGAAGAGGAGAGGGAGCGGGATGAGCGGCGTCCGGACCGCGATCTCCGAGATCGCGATCTCCGAGACCGCGAGCGAGATCGCGATCTCCGAGACCGCGAGCGAGATCGCGATCTCCGAGACCGCGAGCGAGACCGCGAGCGGCGCGCGGCCGGCGCGGCAAGGCCCGCTGTGGCACGGCACGCCCCGGACGCGCCCCCGGGCGTGCTGCATAAGGTCGCGCGACCACCAGTGGAGGCGCGAGCCGGCGCGGAAGCGCATGAAGCGAGTCCGTGGGGGACTTCCGACGAGGAGGACCACGACGGGCC
>NW_005199443.1:636694-651839 GCF_000372725.1 Emiliania huxleyi CCMP1516 | reverse complement strand
AGCCTCTGTGGTCCCCTACCTTTAGGCACTCGCCCGAGAGGGGGCCGGAGAGAGAGTGTGGGCGCGGCAGGGAGCGGGACCGAGGGAGGGAGCGGGAGCGCGAGCGGGCGCCTGGCGGTCGGCGGGAGGAGAGGCGGGACGAGAGGTGGGAGGAGAGGCGCGGCGGCGGCGGCGGCGGCGGCGGCGGCGGCGGCGGCGGCGGCGGCGGCGGCGGCGGCGGCGGCGGCGGCGGCGGCGGCGGCGGCGGCGGTGAGTGGCGACAGGGCCTCTCGCGCGCGCAGAGCCGCGACGACGCGCGCGCGGAGCAGGCGGAGGGGTTGCGGCTGCACTTGTCCGACACAAACGCGACCGGCTACGCGTGCGTTGCGCGGAACGGCTCGGGCGGCTTCGACGTCGACTACTGGCGCGTCGTGGAGGGCGGGGCGGGGGCGCGGGAGAAGGTTCTCCTCGGCCCCTTCGGCACGGCGGTGGAGGCGGCGGTGGCGTTCGCGCGCGAGGTCGGCGAGGCCCAGGCGGCCGACAGGGGCGGCGGGGAGCGGCGGCAAGAGGAGGACGCGGGCACGTCGAGATTGGTGCGACCGAAGCGGCCGCCGAAGGACTCATTCATCGAGGTGCTGGTGGAGGCCGAGGAAGTACCGGCGGGCGTCGAGGCCAACGAGGACGGCGAGGCGTGGATTCCCTTTCAGGTGATTGGAGGGCCAACCGGCCGCTCGCGCTCGTTCTTCGCTATCAGCCTGAGCGACTTCGATTTCATCGACGAGTTCCACATGACGGAGGAGGGCACGGGTTGGCGCAGGATGAGCTCCCCGCCTCCCGACCGCTGCGTCGCGCTGTTTGCGCGGGTTGCAGACCCGTGGGTGTCGCTCGTCAAGGCCGACCATGGCCGGCTCCGCAGCCTCGGCTTCGAGTCGCCCTACGACCCGGACCAGGTCGCGCGGCGCATCTTTGCCGACGATAGCGGGCTGCTGAAAATGGCGCTGGAGCTGGTGGCGAATCTAGCAGAGGGCGAGTTGCAGCGCGATCTCGAGGAGGCTGTCGCGCCAGCGGTGGCCTCGGTCATGAGCGGCGGCGGCAAGGACGACGCGGAGGAGGACGCGGGGGCGGCAGTCAGCTCGGCGGCTTCTGCGAGCGTGGCGGCGCCAGTGCAACAGATTGTCAAGGTCGGGCGCTTCGAGGTGAACCTCGACCGCCTCCTCGGCTCCGGCGGGTTTGCCCAGGTGTTCCGCGCGGTCGACCGGACGACATCGCCGCCGCTCTACGTGGCAGCCAAGCGCGACGCGGCGGCGGACTTGCGCAAGGAGGCGCAGGCGTTGGAGCTCGTAGCGGGCCACCCGGCCATCATCGAGCTGCACGGCTTCGTCGAGAGCCCCGACCCCGGCAAGGCGTTCCTCTTCCTCGAGATGTGCAGCGGCGGCGAGCTCTTCGAGCGGGTGAGCGACGGAGGCCAGCTGTCGGAGCGAGCGGCGCGGCCCATCGCCAAAGGCATCGCCGAGGCGCTCCGCCACTGCCTCTCGCGCGGCGTGGTGCACCGCAACGTCGGGCTCGAGAACGTGATGCTCTCCGCCGAGGACCCGAGCGCGATCAAGCTGATTGACTTTGGTCTCGCCTGCACGGTGCGCTTGCTCCATCCCCGCCTCCTTTCCTTCCCGCTTTGCTGCGCACTCTGACCTCTCTCAGCGCGGCTGTAGCCAGCAACCCGACACCCACGCGACTCACCCCCCCCCCCCCCCTCCCCCCTCCCCCGCCCCAAAGGTGCCGCTCGCGCCGAACGGCAGCCCCAAGCCGGTGCTGCAGTACGACTGCGTGGGCTCGACGTCGTACATGGCGCCGGAGCTCTTTTTCGCTTCTGAAGGCTACCACGCACCTCCCGTCGACTGCTGGGCGTACGGCGTGCTCGTCTTCTCCCTCCTCGCGGGCTTCTTCCCCTTTGAGGAGGCAAAGGCGTCGGACTGGCGGTACGCCAAGCTGGCGCAGAGCGTCGACAGCGGAATCGGCCCTTGCGACGCCATCTTCCGCATGTACAACCGCTCCTGCCCCTTCTCGCCCGCCGCGCGCGAGTTCTGCGACGCCCTCCTCGTCATCGACGCGAATGCTCGCGCGACCATCGAGCAGTGCCTCGAGCACCCGTGGCTGTCGGCGCCGCTGCCCACCGCCACCTCTGGCATCGCCACTGCGGCCGCTGCTGGTGACAAGACGACGGTCCCGGCCTTTGTCCCCGCCCCCGCGGCTGCCGCCAGCTCGGTGGAGGAGATGGACGTAGAGGAGGCGCCGCCGCCGCCGTCGCGGGAGCCTCCGAGGCTGGACGCGGAGGGGGAGCGGCAGCTCGCGCTAGCCCTCTTCGCGACCTCCAAGCAGGACGGCGCGGCGCCTCCCGCTGAGGCGCCAGCGGCTGAGCCTGGTGCGCGCATCTCCCCCCATCCCCCCCCCCCCCCACCTTGCGCCAATCATCGCGCCACCCTCGTGCCACGCTTCGCTTCACCCCCCGCCATACCTTGTGCCGCGGCGCACGCTGCACGCTTCTGACCTGTCCTGTCCCCTTCCCGCGCAGACGCGCCCGTCGGCTCATCGTCGTTTGACACCGGCGCTTCCGCTTCCGTGCCTCGCAAAAAGAAGGCGGATGAGCCGTCGCCGTCGGCTTCTGCTGCCAAGAAGGCGAAGGCGGGCGGCAAGGAGAAGGAGGAGCAGTCCCCAGCGGCGCCGGCATCGCCGGCGAAGGTCGCCCTCTCCTGGCTGGAGCAGCTGCCGCTTCGCCGGCTCAAGGCGCTCTGCGAGGAGAAGGGGCTGCCGGCGTCCGGCGACTCGGAGGCGCTGGCGGGGCGGCTGCGCGAGAGCGGCGGGTTGGGCGTGCCGCAGCTCGAGGCGCTGTGTGAGCTGGTCTGCGTCGCCAAGCAGGGCAGTGCGGCGGAGATCGTGCGGCGCATCGGTGACATGCTGAGGCGCATCGGTGCCAGGCTGACAGCTGATCCTTCGGATCGCGAGTTCGTGCTGGCCGTCGTGCGGCGGAACAGCCATGCGCTGCACTACGCCTCGCAGGAGCTGAAGGCGGACCGCGAGGTGGTGCTGGCCGCCGTGCGGCGGAACGGCGATGCGCTGGAGTACGCCTCGGAGGAGCTGAGGGCGGACCGCGAGGTGGTGCTGGCCGCCGTGCAGCAGAGCGGCGAGGTGCTGCGGTACGCCTCGCAGGAGCTGAAGGCGGACCGCGAGGTCGTGCTGGCCGCCGTGCAGCAGAGCGGTGTAGCGCTGGAGTACGCCTCGCAGGAGCTGAAGGCGGACCGAGAGGTGGTGCTGGCCGCCGTGCGGCAGCGCGGCAGTGCGCTAGAGTACGCCTGGCAGAAGCTGAGGGCGGACCGCGAGTTCATGCTGGCCGCTGTGCAGCGGAACGGCTGGGCGCTGCAGCACGCCTCGCAGGAGCTGAGGGCGGACCGAGAGGTGGTGCTGGCCGCCGTGCAGCAGAGCGGGTTCGCGCTGGAGTACGCCTCGGAGGAGCTGAAGGCGGACCGCGAGGTGGTGCTGGCCGCCGTGCACCAAGACGGTGAGGCGCTGGGGACGGCGAGGCGTTGGAGACAGCAGCGCGGCGAGGCGCTGCAGTTTGCGTCTGAGGAGCTGCGGGCGGACCGCGAGGTCGTGCTGGCCACCGTGCAACAGGACGGTGATGCGCTGGAGTACGCCTCGGCGGAGCTGAAGGCGGACCGCGAGGTGGTGCTAGCCGCCGTGCAGCGGAGCGTCATGGCGCTGCGGTTCGCTTCGAAGGAGCTGAGGGCGGACCGCGAGGTCGTGCTGGCCACCGTGCAACAGGACGGTGATGCGCTGGAGTACGCCTCGGCGGAGCTGAAGGCGGACCGCGAGGTGGTGCTAGCCGCCGTGCAGCGGAGCGTCATGGCGCTGCGGTTCGCCTCGCAGGAGCTGAGGGCGGACCGCGAGGTGGTGCTGGCCGCCGTGCAGCAGAGCGGCGAGGTGCTGCGGTACGCCTCGGAGGAGCTGAGGGCGGACCGCGAGGTGGTGCTGGCCGCCGTGCAGCAGAGCGGCGAGGTGCTGCGGTACGCCTCGCAGGAGCTGAAGGCGGACCGAGAGGTGGTGCTGGCCGCCGTGCGGCAGAGCGGCAGTGCGCTAGAGTACGCCTGGCAGAAGCTGAGGGCGGACCGCGAGTTCATGCTGGCCGCCGTGCAGCAGGACGGCTGGGCGCTGCAGCACGCCTCGCAGGAGCTGAGGGCGGACCGAGATGTGGTGCTGGCCGCCGTGCAGCAGAGCGGGTTCGCGCTGGAGTACGCCTCGCAGGAGCTGAAGGCGGACCGCGAGGTGGTGCTGGCCGCCGTGCGGCAGAGCGGCAGTGCGCTGGAGGACGCCTCGCAGGAGCTGAGGGCGGACCGCGAGTTCATGCTGGCCGCTCGACGTGTGCGGCAGCGCGGAGATACTATCGACAGCGCGGAGATATCGTGTTTGCGGCTGTGAAGCAGAACGGCAATGCGCTGCGGTTTGCTTCGCAGGAGCTGAGGGCGGAGCGTGGATGGCGGCGGTAGCTCGGCGGGGCAGCCAAGGCAAGCGCGCAAGCCGCGCTGTTGCTACTCTTGACGATTGAGTGAAGGGATTTTCGCTTTGTCTGTACGGCACTGTACTGTTTGCCTCGCTGACACACTCATAGAGCATGCGGTGGCCGAGGGTGTTGTACTAGTGTTCACTGACTGTGGTACCGTGGTCGGCCGATAGGGCATCGAGTACGTTACTGCACTGCAACTTTGACGTACATACTGCTTCCCGCGCAACACGTACTTCAGACCGCGCCACTGTCGCTCCAACCACGTAAGAAACCTACTGTGTCGCTCACAGACACGACCCGCACGCCCGGCTAGAGAGGCCCGCCGGTGGTGACGGCGATCTCCACCGGCGCCGATGCCGCTGGCGCCGCCGCCGGCGCCGCCGCCGGCGCCGACGCGCGCGCCTCCGCCCCCGCCCCCCTGCCGCTCTCGGCCGCGGGCTCGAGGCGGAGTTGTGTCCACGGAGAGGGCGACTTGGAGCACTTGGAGTGCAGTCATTAGCCTCATATCCAGGGCCGGGGAGAGCTGAGAAGCGCACCCAGCGGGCCGGATGATCGGGATCGGGTTGCGGGCTCGCACCCCGTCTGTTTTCCTTTCCTTTTTTCTCTACAACCCCCTCTCTTTTCCTCTCTATTTTCCCGGGAAAACTCCGTGGAAATCGTCAAATTTTGGGCGCTGAGCCGAGTCTGAGGCTGGTTTGGGCCCAAAATCATTTACCCTGCGACCGCCTGGGTATTTTGTCGATTTCCTCAATTTTGCCTCAGATTTTGCCCCAGACCAGCTCTCAGAAGAAGGGAAAGTCGCGAGAGTTTCCAGAATGGAGCACCAAACACCCTCTGTTTTCCCTGGAAATTTCCGGATAAACGCAAAGTGCTGGGTGCCCTGGAGTTTTCTTTTTGTTTGCCGGAAACCTGCAAAAGCCCAACACCTGGCAACGGCCAACCGCTGGTCGCTGCCAGCGTAGAGTATCGCTGCTGCGAACGACGAGTTAGCAGTTAAAGCCGTACGTCAAGAGAGACGGTCCTCGCGACACCCTCGCTCGCGCGGTCTCCTTTTTTGTGTGCGCTAATTCCCGCTAAAGCCGTACGGCTTTACCCATACGACCCCCAAGACTAAAACGACACGTACGAAGTTTTACACGACGTCAAGGACGAAGGATGCTCGACGAAGGAGATGCCGCCGGCGCTCCC
Source organism: Emiliania huxleyi CCMP1516 (assembly GCF_000372725.1). Taxonomy (NCBI): domain Eukaryota; phylum Haptophyta; order Isochrysidales; family Noelaerhabdaceae; genus Emiliania; species Emiliania huxleyi. Next base: position 646,117 of record NW_005199443.1, on the reverse strand, counting down.
CTTGTGCAAGGGACAACTACCGCGACATGCAAACTCGAGGGCGTCGAGGTCGATTGCGCACTCCTTGGACGAGCCCGGCATGGCGGCGGGCGCCGGTGAAGGGAGCTCCGGCGGGGCCGGCGTTGGCGGTGGCGCGGGCTCGACCGGCTCGAGCGGCGTCGGGGGCGCGGGGACCGGCGCGGCCGCCGCCTCGGTGGCAACGGCGGGCTTCTAGTCGGTGCGCGCGCGCTTGGTCTTGCGCGCGCCCGACTTGCGCGCGCTGGGGCGTGCGTGCGCGCCGAAGTCGTAGTCGTCGGGCTCGCGCTCGGCGCCGTCCTCGAGGTCGGACTGGGCGTGCTCCCGCTCCAGCTCCGCCAAGCCCAGCTCGAGCTCGTCCTGGCCCATCGCCTCCTGCTTGGCAGCGTTCAGCCATGCCTCGCGCTCTTGCGTCTTGATGGCCTCGAACGCCACGGCATCGGCCTTGCGCCGCGCCTCCTGAGCGGCGGCGGCGGCGGCGGCGGCGGCGCGGCGGCGAGGGCGCACGGTAGCACCCGCCGCCGGCGGTGCGGGCTCCATCGAGGGCTCGACCGTCCGGCTGTCCTCAATAGCCGCCGCCGCCGAGGCCGCGACGCCGTTTTGCGCAAAACCGGGCTCCGCCTCGTCGTCGTCGGAGCCGTAGCGGACAGTCGAGTCGCTCAGCTCCGCCTCGTCCCCGGCCTCGCCCATCTCCGAGCCGGTCTCGCTCAACTCGGTGTCGCATATCGGCATCAACGTCTCCTCCGCCGCCTCCGCCTCGACGCTCTGCGCAACCTCGCCTGCCTCCGCCTCGTCCACCTCCTCCGCCGCATCCGCCTCGACGCTCTGCGCAACCTCGCCTGCCTCCGCCTCGTCCACCTCGCCCGCCTCGTCCGCCTCCTCCGCCTCGTCCACCTCCACCGCCTCGTCCACCTCGTCCGCCTCGTCCGCCTCGTCCGCCTCGTCCGCCTCGTCCGCCTTGTCCGCCTCCGAGTCAATCTCGACCTTGGCCTCAACCTCCGCCTTGCGCTTCGCCATGTCGACCACGTCCTCCTCGCCCTCGTCGGACGGCCGCGGTGCGCGAGGAGCCGGCGGAGGGGGGGCCGCGTTCGGGCGAGTGACGGACGACCAAGCGAGGCTGCTCTTGCGCCCGACGTGCCGCGACGGGGGCATCGGGGCGGCGCGCAGGGGGGAAGGAGAGAACGGCCAGCTTCTGGGGCCGCCGGCCGGGGTCGCCGGCGTCGGCGGCGGCGGCGGCGCGCGCGGATACGAAACGAAACGGTAGGGACTCGGCGCCCAAGTCGGAGGGCCGTAGCGCCGCTGCGGCGACGGCGGCCGAGGCGGGGCGCGCTCGTCGTAGCCGCGGCGCAGCGGTCCGTCCACGAAGCTGTAGCGTGGCGGGCCGCGGCCGTCGTCGAATCTGCCGCGCCTTGGCGGCTCGTGACCGCCACCAAAGCCGCCACGCGGTGGCGGCGGGCCGCGGTCTCCAACGCCGCGGCGCGGAGGAGGGCCGCGCCACTCGCCTCCGTAGCCGCGGCCGGGCTGGCCCTCGCGGTCGTTGAAGGTCCAGCGGTCGCTTCCGTGGCGCGGGGGGCGGTCGTAGCCGCCGCGCATCACACCCCCGGGCAGGCCGTCGCGGTGGATGAGCACAGAGCCCCGTGGCTCCATCCGCACCGGCACGCATGGGGGCGTGCGCGGGGGGGGCTGGCTCTCTCCGAGAGCCTCTGGCTCGGCCGGTCCGGCCTGCTTGGCTAGGTTGGCGACGGACGGCTCGGCGGCTGCTGGCGGCGGCATTTGCGGAGCCGCCTCGCGGAGGAGGGTCATCTCTCCGCGGCGAGCACTTGCGGCGAGCGCGAGCGACGACACGTCGTCGTCGCTCCCGCCGTTGCTCACGGACACCTCGACCGAGAGCATCGCGGTACCGCCGTGGGGGTTGAAGACGGCGTTGTCGACTGCCGGGCCCGTTGGCGCCTCGACGGCGACGTTCGCAAGAAAACCGTTCGGCACGGGCGGCGCCGGCATCTCTTGGTAGCGGTGGTGTTCGACACGGGGGTCATCGCTCAGCGGGAATCGCGTTCGGGCCCTCTTCGAGGCCGGGCTCTCAACCTCCGCCGCGAAGCAGAGTGCGCGAGACGTCGGCGGGCTCCCTGCCTCACCGAGAACGTACCTTCCACGCTTCTTCCCAAGCTCGTCGGGCGGCATCAGGCCCGACGGGTAGCGATCGTTAGCGGCCGCTCGTGCGCGATTCTGCATGCCTGCGAGGCGTTGCAGGGCACGAGTCGGGTAGAGCATGTGCAGGCGGCGGCGCACGTGGCGAGGCGGGAGGAGGGAGAGAAGGAGAGCAAGCAGGGGTGGCGAGGGCGGCGGGGCGCGGAGGCGAGGCGCGACGGGCGAGGGCGCGGCGCACCGAGGCGCGCTGGACGGGGCTGTAGCGAGGGCAAAGCCGCAAGGAGCAGAGAGAGCCCTCAGGTTGGTGGAGGCGGAGCTGGAGCGCTGGAGCTGGAGCAGGTTGGCGAGGTGGAGCAGGTCGGTCGGAGTGGTGGAGCGGCGGCCAGGCCGGCCAGCCTGGGTGCCGGCATAGCTGCAGGGAGGGCGAAAGCGGCTCGCGGCCGCCGCCGTCGCCCGCGGCGGAGGTGGATTCCGCACGCGCGGACTAGCACACACACCGGCAGGACGAGGCAGAAGAGAATCTTACAACAAAACATTAGCTCCGAGTAGAGGGGGCGCTCCGCTGCTAGGGGAAACCTGGAGCGCGGACTAACCCTCGGAGACCCGTGTTTACTTTACGGCCCTTTCCCTGCGAACGCGCACCCCCTGGGCTAGGGCTCTCTTGCCCGCAACCCGATGCCAATCATCCGGCCCGCTGGGTGCGCTTCTCAGCTCCCCGGCCCTGGGTGTGCGGTTGCCGACTGCACTCCAAGTGCTCCAAAACTCCCTCGCACAACACTGGGCACGGGACTGGCGCGCACTGGCACGAACACAGGTACACCACGGGAGCCGCCTAAGCGACTCCTGCGAGGGTGGCGAGGCACTTAGCTCCGTGCACCCGCCCACCCCCGCCACAGGCAAGCTCATTCACGACCTGCTCTGCGATGGCCGTGTGAAGAACGACTGAGATGCGCTGCTTCTGCAGCCCCAGCCAGCTCTTGGTGGTCCAAGTCACCTCATCGAGGTACTGGGCCCGCGTCAGCTTGTTCTGTAGCACGTCCGCCGCTCTCCGGAGGATCTCACGGACCCCCTTTCCGAACCCGCCGAACGATTCGAACAGCAGCAGCTGCACTTCGACGCCCTTGTCTTCCCTGGCGTAGCGATAGTCCCCGCCGTAGGACGGTATGCGGCGGTCGCCGCCCACCACCCTGCCCCCCCTGGTATGCCAGCGCCCAGTCCCTTGCCCTCTCTCGCCCTTGCTCTTCCTCTCCCCCTCCATGCCGCCCCCCCCGTACCCCTCCCCCTCCCCCCCCCCCTCCTCCTCTCCCCCCCCCTCTCCCTGCCCCCCACCTCCCTCTCCCTCCTCGCAGTAGGGCCCATGCCCCATGACCATGTTCCGGTAGAATGATTCAGTGTTGCCGAAAGCGACAAAAGCGCCCTTCCGACCGTGCTCCCCGCTGCTGCTGAGGGAACAGACGACCTTGACGTCTCCGCAATAGTGCGTGCCGTGCGAGCCAATGTTGTCCGCGTCCACGTCGGGTTGTTTGTTGTAACTCTGACCGAGGTGGGCTTTCGGCTCCATTCGCACAGCGGTGCCCCACGCGGCGCGTAGGGCGAGGATGAGGCGTCGAAGCGTGTACTTGTGTCTGGTGTTGTGGCCCTGCTGCGGTACGTTGACAGCAGCGTCGCCATACTCGTCGTGGGTCTTCCCATTCCGAGTCTTCTTGCCCGCCGCCGCGGCCTGGCAGGCCACGTCGAGGGGGAGACCCAGGCGGCGCTGCACCGAAAGACGCATCGCCCAAGTCTCCATTCGCATGTCATCCCGCATTGGGATGGCGTTGAGGAAGGCGCCGGCGCCATCCTGGCTCACCGCCACGAAGCGGACTGCCTCCCGCCAAGCCGCATGCCTCGCCCGCTCCCTGCCCTTGGCCTGCGCCTTGCCCTTCTTGCCGCGAGGAGCGGACCGCGATCCCTTGGAGCCCTCCTGCCTTAGCTCGAGGGCGAGGTCGCGCCAGTTCCTGTTGTGGACCACCGTCGTGAAGCGCCGCTGCGCCTGGTGTAGGAACTCGTGCTTGGACGTGAACTCGGCGAGGGGCAGCAGCTCCTTGGCCTGGACGAGAGTATGCGGACGGAAGCGCGAGAGCGCCACCCTCGTAGCCGGCTCCGGCGGCCGCGCGGAGGCGCGCAGCTTCTCGCCCTCGTCGGGCTCGTCCCACGGCTCCACCTCGACTTCCGGGGGCCTGCCCGTCGTGCCACCGACCAGGTCAAAGTACTCCGCCTCCGTCTTGTCGTCCCACTCCTTCCACGTCGCCGTGATCTCGCCGTGCTCCTTCTTGAGCCTGTCATGCGCCGCCCGCAGCTCGTCGAAATCGGAGCCCGGCGCCTTGCTCACGTCAAGGTCGCGGAAAGGAGCATGCAGCTGGCGCATGGGCCCAGCGACGAGCGCCCACGTGCCAATCCACGCCGGCTCGCGAATGTCGACGGCAGAAGAGAATGACGCGACGTCGAAATGACAAGGGAGAGGACGACGAGAGTGGGACGGCCGCGAGGTGGCATGAAGGTTGCAGCGAGAATCGGCGAGAGACTGCGAAAAGAGATAGGAAGAGGCAGACTCCCTAGGGTGGGCGACGGCTAGCGCATCACACTCCTCTCCTTAAAATCCCTGTGTGGTGGCGGCGTGCCGTCCTCCCATCCCTCCCTTGGGTTGTCTGTTTTCTTTCTTTCTTTTACCGGCTCACCTGCGAACAAGAAAATCTGCTCGGATCGGCCGCTGAATGCGTTGTTTGGCAGGTGCGTCATGCCCTCGGGCAGCACCGCGTGCCCGCAGGTGAGGACAACCTGCCAGCCGCCCACGGTCAATATCTCGGAGCCGCCGGCGGTCAACATCCCGGACGCGATGCCGGTGCGATTCCGGCGATGTTTTCTTTTTTGCGAGGCTCTGGCCTCTGGACAGACTGTTGTTCATCTTTCTACATACATACATACAGGCTAGTTAGGAAGGCGCCCCCAGGGCTAGGGCTCTCCAGCCCGCAACCCGATGCCAATCGTCCGGCCCCGCTGGGTGCGCTTTTCTGCTCCCCGGCCCTTGGTGTGAGGTTGATGACTCACTCAAAAAGAAAGAAAGAAAGCAGGCAACCAAGGGAGGGATAGGAGGACGGTACGCCGCCACCACACAGGGATTTTAGGGGAGAAGTGTGGTGTTAGCCGTCGCCCACCCTCGGGCGTCTGATCACTCAAAAAGAAAGAAAGAAAACAGACAAACCCAGACGAGGGATGGGGGAGGATCACTCAGAAAGAAAGAAAACAGACAACCCAAGGGAGGGATGGGAGGACGGCACGCCGCCACCACACAGGGATTTTAGGGGAGAAGTGTGGTGTTAGCCGTCGCCCACCCTCGGGCGTCTACCACTTCCTATCTCTCTCCGCAGTTTATCACCAATTCTTGCAGCGACCTTCATGCCACCTCGCATTCTTCCCACTCTCGTCGTTCTCTCTCCTGCTGTCTCTTCCCCTGACTCATCGCTCTCCTCGGCCTCGTTCTGAGACGCCGCTGTCGTCTGCCGATCTCTTGCTCTCGCTGCTTCTCTCGCCTTTCTGCGTAACTCCGCTCTCCTCTCCGCGTATTTTGGTCCCTCGAGTTTATCGAGCATTCCTCGCGCAAGGACCACATTTCTGACTCCCACTGCGAGCATATCCCGCCCTGTCATGTCGTTGCTCAGGTCCACTCTCGTTTCGAGCACTTGTACCTCAATGGTCGGTGTTGGCACTGGGGTTCCCTTCGGGTATATTGCTCTGGGCCGGCGCGGGGCCCCCCGGAGGCACCGTGCGCCGCGCCGCAGTGCGGAAACGGGGCTCCGGCTCTATGAGTCTCTATGAGCACCGACTTCCCGATTAAGCTAGGTTAATCAGAGGGCAGATTTGGAAAGATCTCGAGGAGTACATACAGATAGACCCTCCAACCATCAGAAAACTCCGACCTGATCGGTCGTACTGACCGCCGACAGATTCACTCCAGACAGCAGACAGGCCGACGTCTGCACGCGGCCGGCCGGGCGAGAGGCTTGACACGATCCGACCCTGCGACCCTGACGCTGCTGCTCTAGCTATCAGCCATGCACTGCTGACTGCTGCCACAATGTGCGACCTGTGCTGGCCCACTTGGCGGCCTTCCCGGTCAGTGGTGAGGCGCAGTTCAGAGCTGTCGATGGCGCGATGCCGCACTGGTCCCACATTGGTGACACGATACCACCAAGTTTGCCGGTCCAAGAGAGAGGCACCGGCGCTGTCCTGAGAAGGTGCGTGGTCCCTCTTGACTGCCCATGCGCGCGAGGCTGTGTAGGCATAGCCTCGAGAGTGCCAGCAGCCAATCCGAGGCGACGCGCATTGCGCCAGAAGCGTGCACACGATGGAAGGACACCTTCCTACTGGCCGTACGATCAGGTCGTCACTGAATGCTTGATACTAAGCCGCGAGCTATGCAGGTGATCAATTGTGCATCATGGCACGGTCAGCTGCGCCGACAGGCTGTCGCAAGGCGTGATAGCATGGCCGCCGAATTCCCATGAAAACAAGTAAAAAATGGCCAAAAAGAAAAAAATCCCGAAAAATCGGCGCCTGCGGCGGGCCATGGGACCCCATCTCCCCCCCGCATGGACACCCTCTGGGGCCCCCGCGCCGGCCCAGAGGTATATTGTGACAGCTGACGGCGGGATTTCCACTTTTGTTTCGTCCTCCTCGGGGTCGTCTTCCCCGGCTTCCTTGCGTTCGGCGTGGCTTACCCTCCATGCCGTGAACAGGCGCTTTATCCACTCTATATTCTTCTCTCGTTCCTCTGCCCGTGCCTTGGTCTTGTCGTTGTTTCGCACCCATGTCTGTATGGCCATCGAGGCTGCCTTCCCCACTACCTGTAGTTCACTCGTCACCTCTCCCGCGAGCTCCCCTCTCTTTCTTTCGGTTATGGTGTCCGTGAGTGCGGGCAGCGTGCAGGCAATCACGGGCGCTATTTTGTCGTACTCCCCTTCGGCGAGCGCTCCGAATCTAGACCCCATTGCCTTTAAGGAGGCTGCCCTCGCGCGTCTCAGGAATGTAGCGGTGTCCTTTGAGTCCGGCGCCGCCCGTTCGACTATTGCTGTCGCCCTCGCCGTGTGTTTGTCTAGCTCAAAAAAGGTTTCTTTGTTTCGATGGTGGAGCTGGAGCGGCCTTCGCGGCAGTCGCTCCACCTCCGCCGCGGGCGACGGCGGCGGCCGCGAGCCGCACCCGCCCTCCCCGCAGCCATGCCGGCACCCAGGCTGGCCGGCCTGGCCGCCGCTCCACCACTCCGACCGACCTGCTCGCACCTCGCCAACCTGCTCCAGCTCCAGCGCTCCAGCTCCGCCTCCACCCACTCCTGAGCCCAGTCAGGCATACCTCCTTGTCTACGCGCTCGCGCTCACCAGCCCAACACGTACAGCGAGGCGCGCGCCGATGACCGCCCCCGCCGCCTGCCCGACCTCCCAGCCTTCCAAGCCCACCCACTTCTCTGCAGCTACAGCTCTCCCCTCACGGCCGCGCGCCGCGCGCCTGTGCCATCCCTTCATGTCAGTCGTTGCGTCCGCGCCAGCAGCGACTAACCGATCCGATCACCTTTCCTTGATCGCAGATGCCACTACCAACCCTCGCGCTCCGGCACATGCAAGTGACGCCCAACTACATGAAATCCCTCGTCACCGCGCACGACTCCGCGCAGACGGCGTTCAAGGACAAAGCGGCCAACGCCAAGGACGCGGGTGCGACGGAGTTCAAGGTGGAAGTCCGCACGATATACGGCAAGACCGCCCTCCTCACCTACGACAACGGCCCGGGGCCCGTCGACGCCGTCCAGGGCAGCCCAACCTGCGGCACCGTCACGCTCGACTCCTTCATGGGCCCGCTCTTCAACCTCGGTGGCACCACCGCGCTGGGCGACGCCCGCAAGATCGGGCAGTACGGGGTCGGGGCCATCACGGGGCCACTCCGGATCGGCAAGGACGTGCTCGTCGCCACGCGCAGCGCCGACTACCTCTACTGCGCGCTGCTCTCCTCGTCTCTCATCCTGGAGGAGCAGACCGACGGCATCCTGCTTCCCTACCTCGTCTACAGCTTCGCCGAGGGCGTGTGGTACGAGAACGTGCCGGGCTCCTCCTTTGGCTTCTTCAACCGCTTCACCGCCTTCGGCACCGACTTCGGCCGCCCCGACCTCGACAAGCTCCTCGAGGTGTGCGTGGAGCTCTTGCCCGATGTCGGCGGGCTGCTTCACGTCATCTCCAACCTCGCCGACGAGATCGAGGTGGGCAAGGAGCGGGGCGACATCATGATGCCCAAGCTGGCGCACGAGTTTGACACCAGCCTCTCGCGCTACCTCTCCTACGCCTTCTACAAGTCCGGCACCGGCGACGACAGCGACTTCAAGATCACCATCAAGTCAAGGGCAGCCTCGCACCGCTCCGAGGCGGGCAAGGGGCCGTTCCGCGAGACGATGCTCAAGTGCAAGAGGACGCTTCCGCCGTACAAGGCGCACGGCACGTGCCCGAACACGCTGCCCATCGAGGCGGACGTGGTCGTCGGCTTCACCACCAAGGAGAACGTCGGCACGAGCTCCAATGTCGACGAGCTGCCGATGGGCCTCTGCATCTCCATCAACGGCGTGATGGTCACGATGTTCGAGCTACTGCCGAAGCAGGCGAACGGCTTTCGCAGCCACGCCTCGGTTGCCGACAAGGTCCGCACCTACTGGCACGGCCTGGTGGTGCTCGTCAAGCTCAAGCTCGCGGACGACAACAAGCTCGAGGACTACGGCCTGCTCATCAACCAGCGCAAGGACGGCTTCCAGGAGAACAAGGCGTTCACCAAGCTCAAGGCCGCCATCCTGTCCAAGGTGCTTCAGCAGTACATCCCTAACGTCGACTTCGAGCGGCTCGTGCCGACGCCGCTCTTGCTGGCCGGCCCTCGCTTCGGGTCCTCCGAGGAGGCGGTCCGCCACGTCAGCTGCGCCCGGTGGCCGAGCAATCGGCCTCCCGCGCCGGGGCAGTCTTCCGCGCCCTACAAGAAGGCGGCGCTGGCGATCCTCGGGCTGGGCGAGTCGTGGACCGAGCAGGACGCCAAGAAGCAATACCGCTCGCTGTCCTTGCTGCTCCACCCGGACAAGACGACGGCGCCGGGCCCGGCCTCCGCGGCTGCCTTCATCAAGGTGCAGGCCGCGCTGGCTGTGCTCGTGCCATCGGCGGGCGCGCCAGCGCCCGCGCCGGAGCCAGAGCCAAAACCTGC
>NW_005199443.1:613421-636283 GCF_000372725.1 Emiliania huxleyi CCMP1516 | reverse complement strand
CGACGACGTCAACATGGAGGCGCTCGCGTCCGCCCTCTCGTACCTCGCCCGCGCAAGGCTCGAGACCATGCTCACCGACACGGCGAGCGCCGCCAGGGCGGAGAACGAGGTGAACGGCGCCAAGGTGTGGCCGCTCGAGTACCTCCCGAGCAAGACGGCGCCGCCGGTCAACCCCGTCGTCGAGTCGGCGCCTCTCGCCCTTCGCGCCTCGGCGCTGCTCGCGCCGACCGAGCCCGAGCTCGCCCCCTTCCTCCCCTACATCTTCGGCAAGACGGTCATCGTGCGGACCAAGGAGGACGCGCACACCTTTCGCCGCTCCAGCAAGGGCAAGGGCGTCAAGATCGTCGCGCTCGACGGCGAGGTCATCGACGGCGACGGCGCCTTCGGCGGCCCCAGCCGTGTCTTCACCGCGCAGCAGCAGGGCGCCCGCTTCGCCATCGGCGCGTAGAGCGAGACCGACAGCGAGAAGGACAGCGAGTTTGGTCGCGGCTAGCTAAGCGCGACTGGGTCGGGCGGCTACCGTGAATCGCCGCCCGGGGTTTGAGCGTCTCCCATTGAGTGACGCTTGCGACTGATGCGTCGCCCGATGCGTCGCCCGATGCGTCGGGCGTGGGGGAGGGAGGAGGCCAGTACTGTAGCGAGGGTCCGAGAGCGAGAAATGGCGAAGTCGACGACGCAGAGTACGTAGCATCCTGCGGTGTGTCTATGTGCCACATGGGTATTGGGACTTGGGATGGTACTGAACTGGGGCGGGCATTGGAGAGGTTGAACTCTTCGCACTAATCCCCACCCCCGGTTTTTTCGCTGAGGTTTTCAAACTTGTTCTATCATAGTTAGCTGCTAAGTGAGAGCAAGTGGCACATCGCGTTCTCACCACGGTCGCCGCTCATGGCGCGGCGCGCCTGCGCAACGCGGCCCCGAGAGGGGCCGCCTGGCCACCGCTGCCACTGCGCCGCACGGATTTCACCCCACTTTCGCGACTGTGGCCGTCCAACAGTCTGCCGGCGCGGCGGGCGCATTCGAATGCGCCCGCTGCGCCGGCAGACTGTCAGTGCTATCCCGGGCGGCGCGCCAGCGAGCCCGGACGCTGGCCAGCCGCGAGGACAGCGCCATCGTCATCGGCGTCTCCTGCAGCAACTTCAACAGCACAAGGTAGCCGGGTCGGAGGCCTCCCGCCGAGCTGCCGAGCCACCCCGCACCCGCGCCACCCTGCCTCACGGAGTCAGTTGAGAGGGTGCGCAAAACCTTACCAAAACTGGCACGGGTCACGCGCCGCTCGGGAGCCGCGGCGCAGCCTCCAGAGACTGCAACGACAGCGAGCATACGCGCACGCGACTAAGCAGCTAACTCGAGGGGTTTCTCAAAATGGTTGGGTAGTAGGGCTAGAGGGTCGCTCTACACTTAGCCTCTGCAGTGAGCGAGCGCTCAACTTAGCCCCCGCACGGAGCCGGGCTCAGACTTAGACGCTGGAAGGCCGGGGGCCATGAACTTAGACGACACGAGGCCAACTCCGGGTAAAACCCGGGTATACCTGCAAAAGTCCAGGCTTACCCGAAAAATACCTGGACGCGGTCCCGACCAGCGTATGCCGCGCACGACGCCATATCGCCGTCTCCCAGGGCCAGTGCGCTACTTGCGGCGCGCAACGCCTGCTCAAGTACGCGCACCGTACCATGTGCTGCCGCTATGCGTGCCTTAAGGCGGCTGCGGCGAAGCGGCGGGCGCGGCATGCCGATGGCAGTGCGGACGATGCGGTTGCGATGTGTTCTGCTTCAAGATCGTGGCGGTGCTTGGCATGCACTTCTGCGATCCCAATCAGCTCATCGCAACGAAGCAGCGCAACAAGCTGGCTGCTGCCAACAAGGCCCTATGCTACCTCACGCGCGGATCGTTCAAAGAGGACCAGCATACACAGGCTTCTCTGACATGCGTTTGTTTGAGCTTGATGGCTATTTGTGAGAACTATTTGGCTAGATGTCGCCGAAGTGCGCTCAAGAAGCAGCAACGAGAATCGGAAGAGGAGGATGCTGAGGCGGCGATTGCTGAGCATGAGGAGGATCGATCGCCCGCCGCGCAGGCGAAGAAAATTTGGGCGCGAGCGCCGTATATCGCGTGCCATGGCCGACTTAGCCGGTGTAAGAGGCTTCGCCTGTCGCGTGAATTCTGCATTTCGAATTCTTTTTCTTCGCACTTGCAGCTCGTTCCCGACGCTCGCGACCAGATTGATGAGCCTTCAGCTTCTCCTCCTGCTCGCAGCTATCACGAGAGGAGCCTCGGCAGCAGCATGCCTTCGCCAGCCACCGATGCTCGCAGCTCGGCCACCTCTGATACGTTCGTTTCGCATGTCGACGACGCCAGCCGACAAAGCGCCGCCCGAAGCTAGGTCAGTGCCGGCCGCTCTCCCGCCACCGCGCTTCAGCGAGCTGCTTAAATTCACGGTCCTTGCGATGCCAATTTACGTCGCGCCGACGCTGCTCAGCCTCATCGACACAGCTGCAGTCGGCCAGGCTCCGCATCACCTGCCGAGACTTCCGAGACACTTCCGAGAAGCGACCGGCATCCTCGCTGCCCGCAGGTCTCATCCGTGCAGCTAGCGGCGCTCGGACCGGCGTGTGGAATCTGCGACGCGATTTCGACCATGATGGTCTTCATCTCCGTCGGTACCACCAACGCCGTCTCGACTGCTGTGGGCGGAGGTGCGACAGTGAGAGTCACACCGGCTGTTTCGATGGCACATACTCGACCTCTCTCCGTTCCTACGCAGGCGACCGCGCCGCCGCCAAGCGCGCCGCCTCTGTCTCCGTCACCACCTCGTTCGCAATCGGCTGCGTGCTTGCGCTGCTCCTGTCCCTCTCTATCGGACCGCTCATCGCCAACTTGGCCGCGCCCGCCGCCGTGGCGAGCACGGTCGCGCGAACGGGAGGCGACGCCGCCGCCGTTGCGGTCACCACTCAACTCTGGGCTGCGTGCGAGACGTACGTCCGCATCCGCGCGCTGTCCTTCCCCTTCTCCCTCGCGCTCATGTCTGCACAGGCGTCTTGCCTTGGCGCAAAGGACTCGCTCAACCCCACCCTCGCCACCCTCACAGCCTCTCTCGTCAACGTTGCCGGTGACGCCGCCCTCGTCCTCGGGCCGCTCGCCATGGGCATCGCGGGTGCCGCGTGGGCGACAGTGGGCTGTCAGGTCGCGGCCGCGTTTGTGCTGCTGCGCACGCTGCGCCGGAAGGGCATGCTCGAGCTGCGCCAGCTGCCCTCTGCTGATGAGCTGCGACGCTTCTTTGCGTTCGGAGCCTTCATCGTCGTGTTGTTTGTCAAGCAACTGGTGTACAACCAGGCCATTCTGCTCGCCTCCATCCTCGGGACCGCCGCCGGCGCGGCGCACCAGTGCCTCTTCTCCATCTTCAGACTCTGCTGCACCCTTGGCGACGTGACTGGGGCAACCGCGCAGAGCTTCCTTCCCCGGTACTATGTGACCGACGAGGCTTCCGGCCGTGTCACGTTCGACGCCGCCTCCGCGCGAGGGACGATCAAGCGCATCGTCGGCATGACTGCGCTGGTCGCGCTCTGCAACACGGCCATCACCTTCAGCGTCCCGCTGTTGCGGCCGGGCCTCTTCACAGCGGACGCCGAGGTTACCCGCTTGCTGCGGCGCGCGGCGCCGATTGCGGCGGCGGGGCTGCTGCTCCACCCGCCCGTGGTTGGGATGGAGGGGTGCCTCCTCGCCACCAAGGACGTGCGTTGGCTGGTGCGCCACTACGTGGTCACGGGCGGCATTGCCGTCGCCGCGACGCAGCTGCTGCTCAAGGTTGGGGCGCTGCGGTCCGCCCTCAGCCTCGACGGTATCTGGCTCTACCTCGCCGCGTTTCAGGCCACGCGCGCCATCAGCTTCGTCGGGAGGCTTATCGGCGTCGGCAAGTCGCCGCCCAAGAGATAAGAGCTGGCGGAGGAGACGTTGGGAGAGTTGTTTGTCTTGTGGCACAAGGGTTGTGGGTGACGCGCGTGTGAGGCCACAACGTACGAGTAGAACACGCCCAGAGAGGAGAAAAGGAGGCGGCCGCGTTTGCGGTTTGGGTGAAATTCTGAAGTGATGCAATCCTCCGGGCTCATGGGTGCACTCGAGAACCTGGCAGCCGGTGATGGTGGCGGCTGGCGTGCAAGGCCTGACTAGGGGGGGCCGCTGGGTCTGGACGGTAAGCCGTCGTTGCCCGGCGCTGCTTGCAGCGCTCATGCGCTCTGGGTGGTGGTGGCGGCGCTCCAAGAGTGGTGCTCTTGGGAAGAGGTTCCTCCTTTCTAGCCTCCTTTCCGCTCCCCCCCCCCCCGCAAGGCGCGAGACACACACGACTACGGCTTTACGTATACTCTATTGAGTATCTTGAGTACAGTACGGTTAATTTAAGCCGTACGAACTCAGTGTCGTACACAGGTACACAGCCGAGGCGTTAAGTGTTTATCGTAGCCGCCGAGCTTTACCCCGCTGTTTCTTTATAGGTGTCTCGAAGCGGTATTCTCGTATTCTCGTATTATCGTCGAGAGTAAGGTACATAGCGGGTGGGGAGGCCCTAAAACGGCGGGAGGGGTAGGGCTATATCGATAGAGCTAGAGGGCTCAACCACCCCTCCACCCCTCCACCCTCCACCCCTCCACCCTCCCGGAGCGAGAGAGGTCCGTCTTCGAGCCCTCCCACTTCCACCCCTCCGACCGGAGGGCTCGCCAGCCCACAGGGCTGGAGGGGTCCCCGTCGGATCGGCGTCGGGAGGGCTCCACAGGGCTAACCCCCTCCCCGGACGCCGGGTGGGCTCGGAGGGACGGTCGGACAGGGGAGGATCTTCATGGCGGGAGGGCTCGAGAGGGGTCGGAAGGGCCCTCCGGGAGGGGTCGCAAAAAGATAAAGAAAACGAAGTCGCGGCTTATGTGACTGCCCCAAGCCGCAGTTCTACACGTCTGACCATCGACGTGATCCAGCACGAGTGATGGTGGCCACAGAGTCCTACCCGCAGCAGAGCTTCGAAAGCTGGCAGGCCGTTTGGGAGAACGAATGGCTCATCGGAGACTTCGTTTGGACAGCGATGGACCATCTCGGCGAGAGCGCGCTTGGTTGGACTGCCGCTACTCTTCCGGGGAAGGGGATGCTGGAGACGTGCTTGGGGACGAGCCCATGGCCGTGGCACATCTCGTACGCAGGTGACCTCGACATATGCGGCTTCAAAAAGCCGCAGTCTTTCTATCGCAACGTGCTTTGGGACGTGTCGCCGCTCGAGATGGTGGTGAGCGGCCCGGCGCCGGCGGGCACGTCGGAGCAGATCAGCGCTTGGGGCTGGCCGGACGAGGAGGTGAGTTGGACGTGGCCCTCCATCTCGGAGGGCGCACAGGTGACCGTCAAGGTGTACTCCAAGGCCCATGATGAGGTGGAGCTCTTTGTCAACGGCGCTCGAGTTGGCAGGGCAATGCGAGGTGGTGGCGGGTCGATCGCATTCGTAAACGGCTCGTGGTTCCGTGGTATCGAACGGCTGACGGCGACCTTCGTTGTGCCATACTCGCCGGGCAACCTCACCGCAGTAGGACACGTGCGAGCCACAGGCCGCACCGACGTTCGGACGCTGCTGACAACCGGCATGCCTGCCGCGTTGCGGCTGGCTGCCGACCGCACCACCATTTGCGCCAGTCGCAACGACCTCGCGTACGTTACCGTCTACGTGGTCGATAGCGCAGGCCGTCACGTGCCGCACGCACGTGTCGACGTGAGCTCCGAGTTGAAGCAGAAGGCGCATGACCGATCTGATGTCAGCGTGTTGTGTATTGCTGTAGGTGAACTTCGATTTCGAGGGCGACGGCGAGCTGTACCGCGTCGGCAACGGCGACCCGCGCGACCTCGGCTCCTTTCAGCAACCTCGCCGTACAACCCACCGCGGCCGGGTGCTCGCGGTGTTGCGTCCAAAGGCGAACGCAGCTGGAGGCACGCTCACCCTCAGAGCGGCAGCCACTGGACTGGCAGCCGCTAGTGTGACACTTCAAACCAAGGCATGCCCTTTGTGAGGGGCTCGCAGTACGTCGTCGTGCGATCGAGCGCGACAGGTGGTGAGTGCGGCGTCCAGTGTACAGTGAGTGCGGAGTCGTACGGAGGCATATCAAAACGCGGGACGGCAGCCCAATCGTTGACGAGCAGCTCTGCCTTCTCTTCGGGCTCAAGTGCACGGACTAGCGCCGCTGCACGCTCCTCGAAGGATCTCGATGCGTCACACCATTGCCTGCCAGGCTGGCCACCATCGCATGGGCGAGTTTCAGCGCCAATTGTGGCCGCGGACAGCGGGAGCATTTATTGGGACATAATTGTGGCCGCGGACAGCGGGAGCATTTATTGGGACATCCGGCCCGGCATGCCGCGGGTTTGTTGTGCCGCGGCCGGCGGGCAGGCGGCGGGCGGCTAGGATGCGCGCGCTTTTCTTTTCTTATGCGCCAGTTCGCACCTGTGTCGAGCCTGTCTGCTGTGAGAGAGAGTTGTTTTGTCTAAATTCTTTTCTTAGTCAGTGTATCTATCTATCTAGTGCCCCGGGGCGCGCCAGTTCCGTGCCAAGTGTCGTGCGAGGGAGCTTTGTTGTAAAATTCTTTTCTTCTGCACAAACAATGAACCTTGCGAAGGGGCGGGGAGCCGAGTGTTGCACACCTTGTCCTAGGCGAATGCAGCGCGGGAGCCACCTCGCTCGGGAGAGCGCTGTGAGATAGTGAGATCGCTCGAGAGATCAGCAGTGCGTACCGATGGTCTTACGAGACGAGGAGTAGCATAGGTGCGAGAGTAGTGAGGAGTTGGGTGACGACGAAGAGGAGGGAGAGATGAGGTTGAGAGAGATATGGGACGATAATTACAACTTCAGCACTTAATTCTTGTGAATATAATTTAATAGAAAAAATAATGCTCACGAGGGCGGCAAGATCCGAGGTCTTCCCGCTGGTACGGCCTTGCGCAGGCTTAGCCGGGGCAGACGAGACTTGCGCAGCGCCGCCCGAAGGCCGAGCAGCAGCATCCCGAGCGCGCAGACCCCGCCGAGCACTGGCCCAAGCAGCACGGTAGGCGGCACTCGGCGTGTGCCAAGCATGGCCATCACAGTCAGGCATGCTGATACTCTCGCAGTCTGCCCGTGTGTGAGCTTAGCCCCGCTCAGGCTTCTAACATGCTTGGTTGTCCCAACTTTGTTGCCACATCCCGCAGTTACAACAAAATATCGGAAGAGTCTCACCGCGGGGGATTCTTCCAAACAAACGCAAACCTTGCTCAGCGGATCAAGGCTGGGTGGTAAGCCAGCCTAAAGAAACCAGCACTCATCCCAAAGAAAGAAGAAAGAAAAACCACGGCGTCTCGGTCAGGCGACGCCCCCAGCCCCCAAAGCTTGCCGTTAAAAGGGCCCTAAAGAGCCTCGCCATCGGATGCCGCTCGACAAGGGTGTCCACCTCAAGTGTGCGCACACGGAGGGGCGCGGCGCCATCTCCTACGCCCCCGACGGACGGTGCTCCTCCTTCTGCGGAACTCGTGCGCCGCCCGCCTCGTCCGACGCCTCCCGTTCCCCTATCCAGGCACATCGTCACGTGCGGCAAGGACACTTTCGTCAAGATCTTTGAGGCGGAGGAGCTCAGCGCCGAGCCGCGCACCCTCGAGATCCACGACGCGCACGCGCCCGTGACGGCGCTCGCCATGGACCGCAAGGGCGCGCGCGTCGTGACGGGCACCGACGCTCACATCGCCTCAGTCTTCTCCTACCCATCGGGCGAGGGGATGCGGATGCTGACGCGGATGCAGTCGGCGGTGCGGTGCATCGCGCTCGACCCCAAGGGGCGGATCGCCGCCGTCGGCGCCGAGGACGGCGCCATTCGCATGTGCATGGTCAACGCGAGCGGCGCCGGCGCGTCGCAGTTTGTCTCAGTCAAGGGGCACACCGACTCGGTCCTGTGCCTCGCGTTCGACCCGAAGGGCGAGTATCTGGCCTCGTCGTCGGCTGACGGCACCGTCCGCATCTGGGACATCCGCGACGACCCCACCACCGTCAAGACGCTCTCCGTGTGCGGCCGCGTGCTGCCACGAGGCTCTGCGCAGCAGCTCGGCGTGTGCTGGCACCCGCAGGGGGAGACGCTGGCGGTGCCAAAGGGGGCGGGGGCGATCCTGCTGGACCGCGGGACGTGGGAGGAGACGGCGACCTTCGAGTCGGGCGGCGCGGGCAAGGACGGCCACTCGGAGGACGTCTCCACCACAGCCTTTTCGCCAAACGGCCGGTGCGGGCCGCCACTCTTGCGGGCCCTCGCAACCGCAACGCGCCGCCGCGCGCCCATCATCTCATGTGCGAGCGTTCACTGGTCTCGCCGCACCTCCCGCCCATATGCCCGTTTCGCCCACCACGCACCACCCGATTCGCTTGGCAGCGCCGGGCCGCCCCCTTCCCTCCCCACACGCGACCCCTCTCAGCCCACTCCCCCGTCTCAGGTACCTGGCGACGGCAGGGCTCGACAAGCAGGTCTTCGTGTGGGACGCGGCGTGCGGCGAGTCGCTCGACCGCCACCGCGGCGACGCAACGCCTTGCGGCCTCTGCTGGTCCCCGACCGCAAACACGCTCTGCTTCCTCGACGACTCAGGCCAGCTCGGCATCTGGTCGCAGCCCGTCCCGGCGCACTACCCGCCCCCGGTGGGCGACGGAGAGACGGCGACGGCGGCCAACGCCGCCGCCGCCGCCGCGCCGACTCCGGGCGCGAAGCCGGCGGCGGCGCCCGCCGCCGCCACCGCCGCTGCGGAGGGCGGCGATGGCGCTGCGGCAGAGGGGTCGACCCCGGCTGCGGCCGCCGGAGGCGAGGAGGGCGGCGACGAGTCCAGGGGGGGGCGCCGCCGGCTGCGCAGGGTGGTCCACGACTCGGACGACGGCGGCTTTTCCGACCACGATGACGACGAGACGGTCGAGGCGGCGATGCTGGCTGCGCAGCTCAAGATGCACGGCACGCATGGCGCCTCGGCCGCCGCCGAAGCGGCCACCGGCGGCGGCGCGGGCTCTGCAGGGATGAGCGCGGCCAAGGCGGCGGCGGCGCTGCTCGCGGCGGCGCCCGCCGCGCCGGTCCAGGAGGTGCTGCAGCCGTCGGCGACGCCTCTGCGCAACTCGCGCCGCTTCCTGCTGTGGTGAGGGCCGCAGCCGCCCGCAGCGTCAGTGCCGCTCTGCCTGCCCACCTCGCCAGTCGCGCCCCTCCACGCGTGCCACGCGCCACAGCGCGCCCCACGACACCGTCCCGCCGGTACCCTCCCCGCCACGCCCCGCGCCCCGCTCCCCCGCCTGCAGGAACCTCACGGGGATGGTGCTCTCGCGCGACGAGAACACGTACTCCGCCATCGAGGTCGAGTTCAGCGACGCGACCAAGCACCGCACGATGCGCCTCACCGACCACTACGGCTTCTCGATGGCCGCGCTCGACGAGGCCGCCGTCCTCGTCGCCTCGCGCTCCAACCACGGCAAGACCCGTCCACCGCCGTGTGTCCTCCTGCAGAGAAGCTGTCCCGCGGAGCCTTCGCGGAGCCTTCGCATAGGCAACCCGTCCACCGTCGTGTACCGGCCGCTCGCCTCGTGGGCACCGAACTCGGACTGGCAGGTGCAGCTAGAGAAGGGCGAGGAGGCGGTCGCCGTCGCCGTCGGCCACAAGTTCGCCCTCGTCGCGACCAGCGCGCGCTACTTGCGCGTCTACTCGCACACGGGCGCGCCGCGCTCGCTGCTCTGCCACGGCGGCCCGCTCGTCGCGCTGGCCGCCTCGCGCGGCCTCGCCGCCCTCGTGACGCACGCGGGGCGCGGCGCACTCTCCGACGACCAGGCGCCGCCGCCGTGGCGCTGCACCCACCTAGCCCCAACCCCTCCCCCCCAAGCCGGGCGCTCTGCTCGCCTAAGCCCCCGACCCCTCCCCCCCGACCCCTCCCCCCCGAGCCTGGCCCGACCCCTCTCTCCGACGGCCAGGCGCTGCTCGTGACGCTGTACGACCTGCGCGAGCCCGCGCGGCCCGTGCGGCTGGCGAGCGAGCTCCTCCCCCTCTCCCCCGGCGCGACCCTCGACTGGGTCGGCTTCTCCGAGGCGGGCGCCCTCTCGACGGTCGACTCGGCGGGCGTGGTGCGCCAGTGCGTCCGCTCGGCGGGGCTGACGTGGATGCCGATCCTGCACTGCGCGAGCGCCAAAAAGTCGAAGGCGGACCCCCCCCCCCGCCCCGTGGCTGGGCTCGTCCCCTTCCACGCCCATCACACGCGCACCCCCCTCTGGGACTGCAGGCGGAGCACCACTGGGTGGTCGGCCTCACCGGCGCCCAGCTCATGTGCATCCTGTGCAAGGGCGACGACAAGTACCCCGCCACGCTGCCGCGGCCCGTCCTCACGGTGACGCTTCCCAGACACTCCCTAGACGCCTCGTAGACAGCGCGTTAGGAGGCCCGCCTCACTCCTCGCCAGCACTCTTGAGTGGCGTGGGGCGCCCGCCTGCCTCACACGGCGTGGCCACCGACACGTCCTCGACGTGTCCCTCAGGCCCTCCCGCTCGCGATGCCCCTTGCGTGCTCCGAGCCCGCCGAGCCGCAGCTCGAGGCGCAGCGCATCGCGGCGATGGTCGAGCTGGACGAGTACCGCCTCGCCGCCACCGAGGCGGGGCTCGGCGAGGAGGAGACGGCGGAGCACACCATGCGGCTCGTCACCAAGATCGACTCGCTCGCGCTCAAGCTCTTCAAGACGGCGAACGAGACGGAGCGCAACGCGCGCGCGCTCGACCTCGCCCTCAGCCTGCAGCTGCCAAAGTCGCTCCACGGCGCGCCGCAGACTTGCCCTTCGCCTTGCCGCTTGTTCAAGCCCTAAGCGCCGTCCCCTCCTCTCGGCCAGGCGCACTCAAGCTCGCAAACCACTTCAAGCTCGGCCCCCTCGCCGACCGCCTCTCGCGGCTGCTCGAGGCCTCCCCCCCCCCCCCCCACACCCAGAGGCGTCGGGCCGACCGTTCCCTTCCGCCACCGTCCGCCTCACCGGGTGACGCTGCGAGCAGGCGCGGCATGACGACGCTGACCCCGACGAGGACCTCGAGTCGGCGCCGCCGCGCGCGCCGCCCGCCGCCCGGGCGCCCGCCGCGCCCGCCGCGCCCGCCGCGCAAGAGGCCGCCGCCGACGCGGACGACGAGCGGGAGAGCGGCGCGAACGAGAACGACGCGCCGCCGAGGCAAAAGGCGGTGGCGGCCGCGGCCCCGGCTGGCAGCGGCGCCGCCCCGACAAGCACGGGCAAGGCGCCTAAGCGCAAGGCTGGCGCCGCTGGCGCCGGCGGGGCCAAAAAGGCGAGGTGCTAGGCGAGGTGAGTGGGGGGACGGGGCCGATGACCAACGCTTTGGTGCTGCTCTCACTGGCGAGAGCCGCCTTGCCAATCATGACCGAAACGTGCTGTCATAGCCCGTTGTTGCCGCGCGGGCACTTCGCTCGGGATGAGTATGTCGGCCGGTTCTGTCAGTGGGGGACTCGAGAATTAGCATCTCTCTGCACCCCTGCGGCAGCGGGTACCCTGTCACTGCGGAGCTGCCAGTGTACGAGCTCAGCATTTTGACGCCTGAGCAAATGGCCGCCAACCCGACATATAGTCCATCGTCGATTATAGTCGAGCGCGCCGGAGAGGTGTTTGGAGACAGGCTCATGATTATGCAGCAGCCCTAAGCACTTGGAGCACTAGCGGCAGCGCCAACTTATGGCAGCCCTAGCGGCAGCGCCAGTGCGCGCACATAAAGGGGGGGGGTGGGTGGGTTAGGGGGTGGCTGTCGAGGGCTATGCCCGAGTCTGTTGTTACCAGCGCACATACAATCCTAGCCAGCTTATGGCAGCCCTAGCGGCAGTCCGGCAGCGCCAATTTATGGCAGGCAGCTCCCTAGCGGCAGCGCGAAGTTAGGGTTAGGGGTTAGGGTTAGGGGGGTTAGGGGGTTAGGGGTTAGGGGTTAGGGGTTAGGTGGGCGGATGCGTCAGACGTATGCGTAATACGTGAGGCGTATAACCCTTGCTGGCCGCCACTTCTCAGTCAAATCCGTCGTGCGTGTGCATAATACGTGGGACGTAAGCTGGCGAGCGATGCATCAGACGTGTGCGTAATACATGAGGCGTAAGTAACCCCCTCTCCGCCGCCGTTCACGGTCGAGAGCGTAGTGCATGTGCATGTGCGTAATGCGTCGGTCATAGGCCCACCCAGCCCCGATTTACGATCCCACTGCGTAAGACGTGTGCGTAATACACCGTGCGAGCGCCCCGAGAGAGCCTCTCTGGCAAAGCTTACATAAAACAGGTGCGTGGTGCGTGGTGCGTAGCGGCCAGAAGGTCGGTGGTAACGATCGGTGCAGAAGACGTGCGCATAATACGCAGCACATTTGAAAGCACCGATCGGGCTTTATGTCTGTACTAGTACGCGTAAAGCGAGGCGTATATGCGTGACGCATCACTGAGCCGCCACCCGGCTTGACACGGCACCAAAATACACGACGTCTCAGCGACGTCCTACGGACCGTGGGCATGGATGTGCATAAGGTAGCCGATCGTTGCATTAGTGGCTCTTACATCCATAGCGGGACCGACCACCTCCCGTTGGTCCGGTGGGGGGGGCGGGGCGGGGCGGGGCGGGGTGGATCGGGTCGGGTCGGGTTGGGGCGGGGTTGCTCGGGTCGGGGGGGGGCGGGGTTGTGGGGTGGGGTGGGGATGTCGGGGTGGAGAGTGGGTGGGCGCCGGGGTGGGAGTGGTGTGACTGCTCCTGTGGTGCGGGCGACGGCTTCTGCAGAAGCCGCCGCCCGCGCCTCGCCTGTCGCGTGAATCGTGTCGTGCGACCGCCCAGACGTAAAATTCTTTTTGTGCGCGAGGGGCCGCAAAATTCTTTTTGTGCTCGAAGCCTGGAGAGGATTCGGCTGCTATAGCAACTCAGCCCTCGAGAGTTCACGCGGAGTAGGCTGGGGCTATACCAGACAGGAGCATCGGCGCGACCATGACGTCGAGCATCGGCAAATACGCCTCGAGTTACGAGGAGGCGGTCTTCAAGGGCCATCCCGACAAGGTGGTGCGCTCGGACGTCCGTCCTGCGGACTACATCAGCTCTTCGCGCCTCGGCTCCTTTTGGGCGACGCGTGCGGAAGAGCTGCTCATCCTTTTGTTTCTGGCGCTTGTGATCGGGTGCGCTGCCTCTGTCAAGGGACGATCCTGCACGCTCAGCCACCGCCACAGCGACAATGTCTCGGCAGGTACTGCACCGGCTTCTACGTGGTCGGGTGGACCGCGCTGCTCCCGGTGAGGCTGGTGATGAGCTATGGTTGGGATCTGCTCCTCGCCAGTGCGATGCTGCTCCGACTGCACGGTGGCTCTTATCTGGCTCCCTACCTCCCCTTCCCTTCCACCAGCCCGCCCATCTTCCACTCCTCACAATCCCTCGCCCTCTCTCGCCCTCCGCCGCTCGCTCCCACACGCCCTCGACCTCTTGCGCCAGCAGCCACCGCCCACTTCGCCTCCGCTCCCGCCCATTCCCGCCCTCTCAGGCCGCCTCTTCGCGCCGCGCCTGCCCGGGAAAAAGGCGGTCGCAGCCATGCCGGCCGCGGAGCAGGAGGAGGCCAAGGCGAGGCGGAAGGCGGCGGCGCGCGCCTACTCCTCGAGGCGCAACGGCGCGCTCCTCGCGTGCGCGCTCGCCGCCGCGGCCCGTTGGCACTACGGCTGGGGGGACGTCCGCTCCTACTTGGGCGCGTCTTCCTGATGGCGTGCGCGCGAGCTGGCGAGTGCGTGGTAATGCGTGGGAGCCCCTCCCGGGCAGTGAGAGGAGTGCTCTGAAAGGGCCCCCACTCTCGTCTCGCCGATCGGTCTCGGCCGCGGCTCTCCCTCCGCGACCGTGAAGAGGCCAGTCCGGGCTTTTGTGCCGCATAACACTGGGATCATGTGCCACACATATCTCGCGTGGGCTCTTGGTTGGCTCCAGTGAAAATACATCAGGTGTGTGTACGCCACGCTGGAGTGCCGCAAGTCGTCGCAACCTCGCAAGACCAAGGCTGCCGGCCGGGGCCGCCGCGGGGCGCGCGCCCAGCGCCGCCACACCCCCCGCACGCCGCAGCCGCACATACGCCATACGGATACGCCAGACCGCCAGCCGGTTCTCGCACGAGTATATGGGACAAAAGCGTCGAAAATGTCCCTGCGCCTACCCTCACCTCGGGTAGACCGTTCACACCTCGCCCCGCGTAATATCCTGATTAGTTAATTGTTCCCGCGTGTTCGTTCGTCCCTTCGTATCTTTATCATCGATCGGTGCAGTGTATATGGAGCAAGACGTAGACATCGCGCACTCGCAGCCCACCGCGCCACCGCGCCGTCGGGCGCCGCCCTCGGTCTCCGAGGGAGCTCAGCTACGCCGTCTGGTCATGCGCAGGGGGACTAGCACTGACCGTCTTCCACATGGTCCCTCGGGTCCCTGCTGCTCCTAATCTCTTCGTACATCCTC
This sequence comes from Emiliania huxleyi CCMP1516, assembly GCF_000372725.1. NCBI lineage: Eukaryota > Haptophyta > Isochrysidales > Noelaerhabdaceae > Emiliania > Emiliania huxleyi. Next base: position 621,808 of record NW_005199443.1, on the reverse strand, counting down.
CTGCTGATCTCCGCAAAGTCCTGCTCCCTCCCTCGTCTCGCCCTGCGCGTCTGCTCCGCCTCACCGTCTTCTGCCCTGCGTCGTCTGGCGACGGGTCCTCCATAAGTCGGTCGAGGTCGCGCTCGCCGCCCTCCTCGACCTCGTGCCACTTCACAACGTTCCCTCGGCGGCCGATGCCAGCGGATCTCTCTTCAACCCTCGCACAAAAAGATATATTTTCGATTTCAGGGGCAAAATTTGAGTGCCCGCGCCAAGAATTTTCGCGAGGCTACCAACTGCAATACCAAGTCGCAAGTGCCCTTTGCTCCAAGTGCGGCATCAATGAGCAGCGTTACTCCTCACGGCCCAGCGCCGCCTCGTCCGCCGGCCCGCCGCCGCTCTCCCGCCACGGCCTCCACTCGACCGCCGCCTCGCCGCGGGAAGGGTGGCACCCTCCCCAGCGGCAAGAGGCGTAGTGCTCTCGCGCGACGGCCGGGTTGAGCGCCTGCTGAATTCGCCGAGATTCACCGAGATTCTCCGAGATTCGCCGAGCTTTGCCGAGATTCGCCGAGCCGAGCCGAGATCGCGACGGCCGGGCGACGGCGCGCCTCCAGCAGCCGCGGCGCCCCCGCCCTCCTGCTCGGGTCGTACGAGTATAGCAGCGGCGGGAAGGCGGTCGAGCGCGTGGCGCGCATCGCCTCGTGCGCGCGACCCCACGGCGCGGCGGCGCCTTGCTCGCTGGCGAGCTGCCGCAGCCTCCTATCGCCCAAGTTCATATCGAGGGCCACCGTCAGGTTGGAGGGCGGCGCAAAGGGGCGCCAGCCGCCTAGAAGGTTGCTAGAAGGTTGCTAGAAGGTTCCTAGAAGAGGCACCGGCGCAAAGGGGCGCCAGCCGCCGTCGGCCGAGTTGGGGTGCACCTGCAGACGGCACCAGCAGCGGCGGCGGTACGTCTTCGGTCCCCGGGAAGCCCCGCGCACAGGACAACAGCGTCCATCCCACACACACGCACAGACGCACACATACACATACATGGCTCGGGCATCATTCTCGGGGAGGCCAAGCGAATCTCGGCGAATCTCGGCGAATCTCGGCGAATCTCGGCGAACCTCAGCGGGCCACGACGGATCTCGACGCATCTCGACGGATCTTGACGCATCTCGGCGCATCTCGGCGACTCTCGGCCTTTGTCCATGTGGCGTGGGCCAGCGTCACGTTGCGCGAGAGGCACCGGCTGGCCCACAAGCCTGCAGGAGGAGGTTCCGAGAGGGTTCCGAGAAGGTTCCTAGAAGGTTCCCAGAAGAGGCACCGGCTGGCCCACAAGCCTTGCAGCGCCGCGCAGTCGTTTGGGCAGCGCCGCACGCCGCCGAGGGCTGCCAGCCTACCTTAAGGTACGTGCTTAATACGCCGACATGAGGGCGGGAGTGCGGTATTGTGCAGCGACGCGTGCCGGATGGAGTCCGGCCGCGGGTGACTAGGGAAGTTCGCTCAGGATGTGTGGCAGTCAGTTTGGCTGAGTGTCTTGTCTTGTGGTTCTGTGTGTCGCTCCTGTGTGACCGTCACCGCCCGTCTAGCGTCCACCCATACCGCGTTGGTGTCCCAGTCGTTGGTCGGACTGTGTTTCGCCTTCCCATCAATCAATCAGCGCGTTGAGGGCAAGCGTGGAGACAGCGGAGATAGGAAGACAGTGAATACAGCGGAGTGCGGGTGAATACAGCGGTCACACACGTGTCTCTCGAGTGCTGGACCCCACACGAATCCGTATTCAGCGTCTAGGGGCTGCCAGCCAGCGCCGCGGGTAGTCGCAGCCGCCCATCGCTCGCACCATCGCCGACGAGCGCACATCAACCTCGTGAGTCGGCGCCGGCGTGACGGGCTGGGCACCGGCGGGGCACCCCCTCTCCTAGGAAGGGTTCGAGGCAGCTCGGGAGAGCGCTCGTGTGGGGGCGAGCGCGCCGGCGGGGGCGCAGCCACGCTCCTTGTCGAGCGTGTGTCGCACGCCCTTGGCCGAGAGCACGGGGTCGTCCTCAAAGCCGCCCGCCCAGCAGCCCGTTCGCTGGTGGCCGATGTCTCCATTGCCCGTCCAAGCCATCAGACCCCACCACAGAGCGTCCCGGGCGTAGCCAACCAGCCGGCCGAGCTCAAAGCGTAGCGCCGGGAGGGCAATGAAGACGTCGTCCTCCGTCTTGCCGATGAAGCTGGCGGCGGGCCACGCCGCGAGCGAGTGGGCAAACCAGGCGTGGGTGAGCTCCGCGCACACGCATGCGCTAGTCGTTGGAAGCAGGAGGACATCGTCGCCCGTCGGCGGTGGCGGTTCAACCCGAAGCCGCCGCTGCCCCCGCCGCGACGTGCGGTGGTGCGGGTCCGAGAGCTCCTCGTGCGGCGCCGGAAAGACGAACCGTGCCGTGACCTGGAGGGCTGCAGCGTGCGCGAGCCACGTCCGACGCGCGTGCACGGGATTTGCGCTCGCTGTTTTGGAGCGCAGAGTCGCGTCTGAGGGAAGGATGCCGAGCACGAGGAGAGGCCGTGCTGTGCGCGGCTCGGGCATTCCAGATGGCATCAGCCCTGGCCGCGTAAGTTTCGCGCGAAATGTGTGTGCGACAGCGAAAAAAAGAAACGCGCTAGCGAAGGGTGGCGTGACTAGGGAAGGGTGGGCGAAGGTTAGCGCATTCACACCCAACATCCTTAAAATCCCTGTGTGGTGGCAGCGTGCCGTCCTCCCATCCCTCCCTTGGGTTGTCTGCTTTCTTTCTTTCTTTTAGGGAAGTTCGCTCAGGTTGTGTCTAGTGTCAGCCCCGTTAGCTGAGTGTCTTCCCGATCCCCGCCCCCGTGTCGCGACGACCGGGTGTGCTCTGTGTGGCCCTGGCGTGGCCCGCGTGCCCCCAGACCCCCTGTTGCGTGCTCGCGTCGGTCGCCACAGCTCAACAATCTGAATCTCACACTCGCTATCGCTCCCCCTCCAGATTTCGAGCAGCGCCTCACGCATACTACGGCGTCGTTGCCCGCCCCCACGCCTCGATTTTCTTGGGCAGCAGCTGGTTCGACAGGTCCTCTCCGTGACCGAGGAAGCCGCGTTTACCCTCGCCCCAGGAAAACACGGGGCCGCTGACGGTGATGGCGATGCTGTGGTACTCTCCACTCGACACAGCGACGACGCGCTGGCCAGCCAAGGCCTCGATCTTCTTCGGCAGCGACTGGTTCTGCTGGTCGCCGTGGCCCAGCCGGCCACCGTAGCCAACGCCCCAGCTCCAGACGGCGCCGTCGGCGGTGAGGGCGAGGCTGTGGCAGACTCCAGCCGAGACAGCGACGACGCGCTGGCCAGCCAAGGCCTCGAGCTTCTTCGGCAGCAGCTGGTTCTCCTCGTCGCCGTGGCCCAGCCGGCCGTTCCCTCCCCAACCCCAGCTCCAGACGCTGCCGTCGGCGGTAAGGCCGAGGCTGTGGTCGCCTCCAGCCGACACAGCGACGACGCGCCGCCCCGCCAAGGCCTCGACCTTCTTCGGCAGCAGCTGCGTCTCCTCGTCGCCGTGGCCCAGCTTGCCAAAGCCTCCATCGCCCCAGCTCCAGACGGCGCCGTCGGCGGTGATGGTGAGGTTGTGTAGAAGTCCAGCCGAGACAGCAACGACGCGCTGGCCAGCAAAGTTCTCGATCTTCTTGGGCAGCAGCTGGCGCTGCTGGTCGCCGTGGCCCAGCGGGCCATCCTCGCCATAGCCCCAGCTCCAAACGGCGCCGTCGGCGGCGAGGGCGAGGCTGTGAGCCCTTCCAGCCGACACGGCGACGACGCGCTCGCCAGTGAAGATCTCGCGATCTTCCTGGGCAGCGACTCGCTCTGCTCATCGCCGTGGCCCAGCATGCAACACATTCCATCGCACTGCTCCAAACGGCGCTGTCGGCGGTGATGGCGAGGCTGTGGCCACCTCCAGCCGACACGCTCACCGCGCGCTCGTCACCCAGCGTTGACGGGAGGCGGGTCGGTGTGTTGAGCCGCGTCACGCCCTCGCCGTGGCCGAGAAGGCCTGGAAATTCCTCCCCCTCCTCCTCCCCCTCCTCGCCCTCCTCGTCCCCCTCCGAGCCGCACGACGAGAGCCGCCCCTCGCCGTCGATGAAGACGCTGTGCCGTTCGCCTGCCGCCGCCCTCGCCGGCCGGTTGGACTCGTGCAGCAACGCCGAATAGCACAGCCACCGCACGGCGCAGCCCTCACCCGCTGGCGGCGGCGGCAGCTCCAAGCCGCGCTCTTGCGCCCACAAGCGGATGGCCTCCTCCGCAAGCGAGGCGTGGAAGAGAAGCGAGACGGCGGCGACGCGAGCGATGTCGACGGGGCTTTCGCAGCGAGTGAGGGCGCGCACGAGGAGCTCCCTGGGGAGGTCGAGAAGGCGGGCGGGCGGCGGCGTGTTCGGCGAGGGAGCGGCGGTGGCGGCGGAGGCGAGGCGGCGCGAGCGGCGCTGGGTGGACATCGCGAGAAAAGAATTTTACAACCAAACTCCCTCGGAGAAAAGAATTCTGCGCTACCCACAGCACACTGTCAGGCAAACAGCGCCTGAACGCATGGCGTTCAGGCGGCACTTCTCTCGCGTCGGCTCCGCCGAGCGCTGCACAGAGACCATCTTCACTGACCACCAACGACAGGTGTGCGACTACGCGCTCGTCTACGCGGAGAAGAAGAACGACGGCGAAGCGCCGTACTCGGTCTCCTTCACCGCGACGCAGAGCGGCGACGTCATCGTACAGCTGCACCCGCACTCGCAGCTCGAGCGCGCGGTGCGCCACGAGCGGCAGGCGCAGGCCACGGAGGCGCCTGCGAGCGCGAGCCCTGCGGCGCCGCCCGCCCCTGCCGCCGCGCCGCCAGCCGCGGAGCCGGCGCCCAAGACGTACGCCGCCGCAGCCGCATCGCAGCCGCAGGGTGCCACCGCGGGTGGCCAGCCCGCCGCGCCTGCGGGCCCGGCCGCCGCCGCGCGCGTGCCGCCGCCGCCCAGCGGCGGCGGAGTGCGCGGCTGCTCCTTCACTGTCCCTAACCCGGGCAGGAAGCGTGGGCAGCAGCAGCGCGGCAAGGGCCGCGGTGCCAGGGGCCGTGCCGATGCTGGACCCCGTCTCGTTGACAAGAACGCGCTGTCCGCGCGCGGCAGCGGGCCCTCGCGCCAGTCGCGCTCGCCGTCGCCCGACTCTCCGCCCGCCAAGCGGGCCGCCTCCGCTGACTCGTCCGGCTATGAAACCGATACGCCGGACGAGGTGCAGCAGGAGGCGGTCCGCAGGGTATGCGGCGCGCTCGGCATGAGGGAGCAGTTCGAGGCGGCGATGGCGGCGGGAGAGCTGCTCGAGATGCTCGAGAGCTTGCCGAGGGGCGGTCGAGGCCTCCGTTCGGCTGATGCGCGGTTACAACCGCACGGGCGAGTGGCCAGAGCCCATCCTCACCAGCCCTGCCCCGCAGCGCGGCCGCTCGCCAAGCCCCGTCGATGAGTGGTCAGATGTGGTTAGTGCCCGAGAGCGAGGGGTCCGGGGGGGAGCACAAACATAGGACGCCCAGCCTTGCCCTCGTGCCGCCGAGTGCATATCCTATGCGAGAGAGATCCCCTGTGCCCTGTGCCCAGCCCTCTCCGCGCGGCGATGCGCCCTCCCCCCTCGCTTTTGCAAAATCCTGCAAAGGTGGGGACGTGTCTGTCCTCGACCCAGCCCTAGCTTGGGATGTCCGTTGTATTTATTTATTTATTAGGGCGCATCACACTCTCCTCTCCTTAAAATCCCTGTGTGGTGGCGGCGTGCCGTTCTCCCATCCCTCCCTTGGGTTGTGTGTTTTCTTTCTTTCTTTCTGTCAGGGTGTGTGGACATCTTTTGAGGAAAAGAATCAGCGGGCGGGGTTGCGTGTGTTTGCCTCCCTCAAAAAGTACTCTCTTGAGGCTGTGAAAGCACACCCACCCTAGCCACTTGCCCCCGAAGGCAAGTGCGTCTGATTCACAGCTTAGGAGAGTAAGGGTGGGGTAATGGGCGTGAATGACCAAGTCGATGACCTCCCACCGCATCGGCGCGCGCGTCGCGGGCCTCTCGCCAGCGCAGCTGTGCGCCATCATCGAGGCGCAGGCGGGCGCGAGCGCCGCCGCGCTGCGCGTGGCTGAGGAGCATGCCGCACGGCTCGTGGAGCAGCCCGAGTGGGTGCTCTCCGAGGTCCTCCTCTCGCCGGACCTCGCCCCGCACATCCTCGCCCAGCTGCCGACCAAGGAGCACGCCGCCAAGGGGACGTGCCGCGCGTGGCGCCGCGGCTGGAAGGAGACGCTGAGGACGCGCGATAGGCCACGCCTGCTCGTGATCGGCGGCTACGGCGAAGGGGGCAGTAACATCAGCTCTCTGGAGCGGTACGACCCGTCAACGAATGAGTGGGAGGAGGAGGCTATGGCGCCGATGCCTACGGCACGAAAGTTTGTCCGCACGGCGGTGCTCGATGGCAAGCTCTACGCGGCGGGCGGCGAGACGGGCGGCGAGACCGAGGCCGACAACGCACCTTCCAACTTGGTGGAGTGGTACGACCTGGCGGCGAAGACATGGGAGACGGTGGTGGCGATGGCGGAGGCTCGGTATGCTCCTGCCGTCGCGGTGCTGGACGGCAAGCTGTACGCGGTGGGCGGGCAGGATGCCGACGACAGCCTCCTCAGCTCGGTGGAGCGGTACGATCCCGCCACAAACGCGTGGGAGGCTGTGGCTCCGATGGCGGCGGCGCGAGCTGTTGTCGGCGTGGCGGTGCTCGACGGCAAGCTGTATGCTGTTGGAGGCTACGGCGCCGGCGCCCTCAGCTCGGTCGAGCGGTACGATCCCGCGACGAACGCGTGGGAGGCGGTGGCGTCGATGGTGACATCACGCGAGAACCACGCCGTGGCGGTGCTCGACGGCAAGCTGTATGCTGTGGGCGGCTACTATCGTGGCTACCTCACCTCGGTGGAGCGGTACGATCCCGCGACGAACGCGTGGGAGGCGGTGGCGCCGATGGCGACGGCACGGTATAATCACGCCATGGCGGTGCTCGACGGCAAGCTGTATGTCGCAGGCGGATTGGGTGCAGGTGCTGGTCACAGTCCCCTCAGCTCGGTGGAGCGGTACGACCCGGCGTTGGGTGCGTGGGAGGCGGTGGCGCCGATGGCGGCGGCGCGGGTCCTCGCTGTCTTGATGTAGACGGCTCTGCTCGACTGTTTCGCGTAAAAAACAAATCGTCGCTGATAGCGGCTTCGACCTTCGTCGCGGAGCTCTCGGACGCGGCCGCCGGCGCGGCGCGCTTCGTTGGGGTGCAGCGTGGCGCGCGCGGCGCGGCCGCGAGGGACCGCGGGAGGAGGCTAGTGGGATGGGGGGCTCTAAGGGAGGTAGCCCGCAAAGCCCCGTTCCACCTTGCGGGTATATGATATTACTCACCCCTTTATTTGCCCAAGACGTGCAACGACAACGGCGTCAAGGTGTGCGGCGCAGCGGCGTGGGAGCGTGGGTGACGTGGTTTTCGGAACTGACAGTCTCTCACAGACGCGGCGCATTCCTCATAGCCGCTCTCCTCACCGAGCTCGTCGTCACGCGAGAAGACCGAGAGAAATATGTGAAAATTGCTGTTCCAGCGATCACCGGCCAAGCGAACAGCAGCGCAGGCACCAGAGTTGCTTCGACGTACAAGCGCAGATCAAACCACGGGCTTACACCTTCTGCCTCGTTCGCTGCACACGGCGAACCAGAGGTGCTGCCGGCTGACTGCGGTAGCGAGCTCGACGGTGGCGCGGCACCCAGTTGGCCGCGCTGCCGAGAAATGTCCTCCAAGAAAAAGAATTTCCAAAAAACGCCGCGCCGCCCCTGCGACCCCTGTGTCAGTGTGCCTGTGGTTGCGAGAGACTGCCAGTGAGAAGCTGGAGGCAGGTCGCTAGACTGAGCTGAAACCGCCAGTGGAGTTGGGAGTCCCACCGGGTTGACCCCAGAGAAGGAGAGGAGCGGCCATAACAGGTGTTATGACTGTTATGGCTGGCTGCTCATAACACCCCATAACACCTCATAACACCTCATAACACCTCCATCGCTGTTATGGCTGTTATGCCCACCCTACCATGAGCATGACACCTCATAACACCCTCATAACACCTCATAGCACTCATAACACCTCCCACTGGTCGTTATGACAGCCAGCAAGCAGCATAACAACCTCATAACAGCTGTTATGCCTCGACCAAAACCGAATTTGAACTTTCTGTCCCACGGATTTTTTTCAAAGGAGGGGCCCCGCCCGCGCGTATCCCGGTGTTTGTTCAATAAAATTCTTCTTTTGGAGCGCCCGCCCCGCGCCGGTAGCTACTACCAGCCATTCAGCCAACCATGGCCTACCGGATGAAGATGTTCAAGAGCCAGAAGCCCTCGTCATTTGACCTGCGCGTCTCCGACGTGGTGCGTGGACCCGGGACGG
>NW_005199443.1:610410-613321 GCF_000372725.1 Emiliania huxleyi CCMP1516 | reverse complement strand
TTTTTTTGTTTAAATTTTTTGATCCCCGGCCCCCCCCGGGAGGGGGGATGTGACCCTTGGGGGGTTTCCGCCCGCAATTCCAAAGTGCTCCAAGTGCCCGTGCCCCCTCAAAGCCTTTTTAAAACTCCAAGTTCCCTGGAGCCGGGGGCTTGTTTTCCGAGAGCCTTTTGCAGGGAAATTTCCCCAGGGCACAGTTTAGGTCCCCTTTGCACTCACAGGTTTCAGGGGCCAATAAAGGGGGGCCTCCCCCCCCCCCACTTGCCACAGGGGGCGGGGGGGGGGCATGGACCCTGGGAGAGGGGGGGCCCCCCCCCGTGCATCCCCCTGGGGGCAGCGGGACGCTGAAATTTGGAAGGATTGTTGGGCCGACCCCCCCCCTGGGATTTCAAAGGGGGGTGACCCCCCCCTCCCCCCAAACCCCCAGGGGCCACATTCCCCTTCCAGGGGGGCCCCCCCCCCCCCCCCCCTCTCCCGTCACATGACAAGGCACTTGATGCTGGTCGGCTGAGAGTGAGACCCGATGCAGCAGACGCAGCAACCGGTGCCTACGGGCGCAAACTTCCGAGAAAGTTCAGGGAAGGGTCCTGCACCCGGGAGGCGGCGGGACACCGCAGCCCGGCCGCCGTATTGGCGGTAGGCCACCTCATCGAGGTCGTCCTGCGCGACAGACGCCTATGGTGCTCGAGGACACGAATCAGTACACTGCCCATTGACGTTTGTCGAGGTCGTCCTGTGCGGTAGAAGCCTATTATGCTCGAGTACGAACTATCATTCTGCTCTTCGACTTTTGTCCAGGCAGTGCTGCGCCCACGATGCCTCGTACTCCGCCTCCATCGCCGCTGCCTGCTGCTCCTTCACGGCGTCGATGTCGGTCTGCGTCCACTCCCTGGGAGATGCGGGGAGATATGGGGAGATATGGGGAGATATGGGGAGATACGGCGTCGATGTCGAATCTGCGTCCACTCCCTGCCAGTGGCGATCTCTCTCACAACTGTGGCCCCGACCACATCTCCTCTCGGCGGCGAGGCCTCGCCCGTTGTTCCACCTCTCCCCACCTCTCCCAACCTCTCCCCACCTCTCCCACCTCTCGAGGCGCGCCCGTTGTTCCACCTCTCCCCACCTCTCCCCACCTCTCCCCACCTCTCCCCACCTCTCGAGGCGCGCCCGTTGTTCCACCTCTCCCCACCTCTCCCCACCTCTCACCACCTCTCCCCACCTCTCCCCACCTCTCGAGGCGCGCCCGTTGTTCCACTTGTTGAACGCCGCAAGCTCCGCCCGGACCTCCGAGGCCGCGTCGATGCGCAAGTTGCCTGGGGGAAGGAAGGCTCCGAGACGCGTCATCACGCAGCCAACAGTAGCCGCTTCCGAGGCTGCGTCGATGCGCGAGTTGCCTGGATACTGGTCTGAGGGGAACATTTCCGCCTCCGCCTCTCCCGCCGCCTCACCCGCCGCTGCCGCCGCCGCCGCCTCCGCCGCCGCCTCGCCCACCGCCGCTGCAGACGTCGCCGCTGCGTCGTCGGCCGAAGACGTCGCGCCTCCGCACCCATGAGCATACGATCACAACAGCACATAACTCGGGCAAATAGCAAATCATCGTCGAGGGCGCCTCCGCTCCCGTAAAACATCGGCTCCTCCTCGCTGAGTTTGAGCCACTCCTGGCTCGCACCGGCACCGGCGCCGGCGTTGGCGCCGGCGTCGGCGACGCCGTCCGCGTCCGCGTCCGACGTCCACGCCCCGAACGAGACCACCTGACCAAAAGCACCCGAGAGAGCTGACTTTCTCTCCCGGGAAGCGCCGCGGGCCGCGCCGGCACCGCTGACTCGTCCCGCCAGGCGACCACACGCGCGGACGCGGCCAGCGATCCGCCCTCCAGCGAGCCGCGAGCGCGCCTCTCTCCTCTCGCTCTCTCTCCTGGCGGCGGCCTCTCTCCTGCTCTTTTGGCGCCGGCGCTGGCTCTGGAGGTGGATCGGCCGCCGGGGCGGGCTCGACGATCTCGTTCTTGTTGTTGCAGGAACAGCAGTCCATGGCGCGCAGACGTGCTGCCGCTCACTGTAGGCGGGTTGCAGCTGTGGGGCGACGGGGCGGGCTGGCGGCGAGCGCGTGCAGCGCCGCCTTTTACGCTGGGCGGCCGCGATTTTGGGCCAAAAAGTAAATTCACCTCCGGCCCTGGATGTGCGGTTGATGACTGCACTCCAAGTGCTCCAAGTGCTCCTCCTGATATAATGCTGATTTTTTGCTGAGCGGGAGAGAGAGAGAGAGAGACGTTGAGCACTTTGACTCTGCGCCATGGATGAGTGAGCAGCGCGAGGAGGTAGGTGGGAGCAACCGGAGGATGATGGAGACGATTGTAGTGGAGGCGCTGAGAAATCTATGGGGAAATATCAACGAGGAACTGCTGGTGTACGAGGAGAAGCTGGAGGAGGTCGCGCAACAGGGGGAGGAGAAGCGGCGTAGGGAGACAGGAAGTCATCGTGTACGTGCGAACGAAGATGATTTGTACCGTCGAGGGCAGTCCGGCCGACGGGAGCCTGTCGCGCGCCGGCGACGAATGCGGCGGGGTGGGTGTGGGTACAAAGCGCCGCTTCGACGAATGAGGTTGGCAGGCTCCCCTCACGAGTCCGTTCAGACATGCCACACGCCCCTCGCAAGCGAGGTTGGCTCATCAACGACATTGTAAATGAAAATTCTTTTTATTTCCCAAATGTCAGAGGCGAAGGTGACAGAGGCGTCCGAGGCGCTGCTGTCCTTCCTCCGCGACACGCTGGGCTCTGCGCCGGAGCAGCTCTTCGCGGGCGCGCCGCTCCGCTCGCACCTCGACCAGGTGCGCGGCCGGATCGAGACCGCCGAGGCGGAGATGGTCGAGGTCGTCAGTGCGCTCCGGCCGGAGATGGAGACGACTTTCGCGCTCGGC
>NW_005199443.1:607434-609170 GCF_000372725.1 Emiliania huxleyi CCMP1516 | reverse complement strand
GGCGGGGGCGGTCGCAGCCTCCCCTGCGGCGCTGGGCGCGCGGGCGGCTGCGGGCTTGGAGGCGGCGGTGGCGGCGGCGGCGGCGGAGCTGCGGGCTGTCGAGGCTGCCTTTGCGCGCGAGGGTCTCCTCCCCTCCCCACCGCCACGCAGCCTCGCCTCGGCGGCGGAGGCGGCGCTGGAGGCGGCGGCGGGCCAGCTAGCCGGTACCCGAAGCCCACCCTCCCCTACCCCACGGTACCCGAAGCCCACCCTCCCCTACCCCACGGTACCCGAACCCACCCTCCCCCTACCCCACGGTACCCGAACCCACCCTCCCTTACCCCACGGTACCCGAAGCCCACCCTCCCCTACCCCATGGTACCCGAACCCACCCTCCCCTACCCCACGGTACGCTTAACCCACCCTCCCCTACCCCACGGTACAAGAGCCCACCCTCCCTTACCCCCACGGTACCCGAACCCAGACCGGCTACTGGCGGAGGCGCGCGTGGCGCTGCTCTCCCCGCCCTCCCGCTCGCGCGAGATCGGCGCCGACGCGGACGAGGGCGGCGAGGCGGCGCGAGGGGGAGGCACCGACCAGGACGACGAGTTGGCGGAGGTGCTGCGGACTCTAGAAGACGGAACGCGTAGTCTTGTCTCTCCCAAGTAGCGCACCGCTCGAGAGGACGCGCACTCCGCTGTGCTCGGCCGTAGTCAGCCGCCTTCAACTGTACTCGCACCCCCTCGTACTCACGCGCTGCTCTGAGAGCCTGCTGCACGAGACCGTCTTCACGCAAAGACACAACCCCCGGGACCAAAGACGCACGAGCACAGGCCGTCGAGAAGGGAGAGAGACAGCGACGGCAGTCAGAAGGCAGCGCTGGGTCCCAGGAAGGCGAAGGCGATGACGGCCTCTAGTGTGAGCGGTGCAGCCTCCGAGTCGGCGTCTAGCGCGCGCGATAAGGGTTTTGCTCGCCTTCCCTGGGACCCCGTGTTGCGTGACTGTCTCTCTGCGATTTCGGGCCCGGGGTTGTGCGTTTATGTGAGCCGGCTGCACCGCGTAGGCGCTGCGGCTGCCGCGGGGCCGCGTGTCCGAGTGCGCGCTCGCCGTCGCACGGCTCTGACGCCTAGACTCTGACTACGGATCCATGTCTCCCAGCCAGCACTCTAGAGGCACGTACTCCGCTGCCTTCCGCCGCGTTCCACGGTGTTCTCTGTAGTCGCATTCACGCGGTGCTCTCAACACGCTGCACAAGACCGCATCCCCGCCCTGAGGTTGGCGTCTTCAGCACGTAGGCTCTGCCGCTGCTGCCTCGCCGCGGCGGCGCTGGTGCGGGGGCGCGGCGCGCGGCTGCTGGTGCGGCGCGCGCGAGAGGTGCTCGAGCTTTTCGTCGCTCTTGCACCCACGCGCGTGTCGAGCCCGGTGCGATCTCCCCGCGATCTCCCCGCAATCTCGCTGCAACCTCGCTGCAACCTCGCTGCAATCTCCCTGCATCTCGCTGCAACCTCGCTGCCCCTCCTGCAACCTCGCCAATCTCCCGCCTGTTCCCCCAAACCCCAACCCTAGCCCCACCACTACCCCAACCCCTAACCCCACCCCTACCCCCACCCCATACCCCCACCACCACCCCACCCCATACCCCCACCCCTACCCCCACCCCATACCCCCACCCCTATCCCCACCACATACTCCCCCCCCTACCCCCACCCCTAACCCAAAAAACTTACCACTATCTCATCTCTCACACAACCCTCTCA
>NW_005199443.1:592676-607079 GCF_000372725.1 Emiliania huxleyi CCMP1516 | reverse complement strand
GCAAGGGACTAGCCCGGCCCCTGCCCCACCACCTCGCATGTGTGGAGAAGTTTACCTTCCCTTCCCTTAGGCGGCGGGCGCAGCGGCGCAGCGGGCGACACACCAACTGGTGCGCGAGCTGGCGCTGCTGCGGCCGCAGTGGTGCGAGACGCTGCCGCGCGGCGTCGCGCTGTCGAGCGTCTCACGCCTCGCCGAGGCAATCTCAGTGCACTGCACTCTCCCTGCACTCTCCCTGCACTCTCCTTGCACTCTCCCAGCACTCTCCCTGCACTCTCCCTGCACTCCACGCTCCCTGAATCTCCCTGCAATCTCCCTGCACTCTCCCGCCCTGTAACGAGCGCCCACTCCCTCGCAAAGGCGGTCCTGCGGCCGCTGTACGAGAGCCTGGTCGCCCTCCGCCACATCTCCGAGCGAGACAGCCGCGCGCTGCACAAGGTGCTCCTCTCTCCCCATCTCTCCTCATCTCTCCCCACATCTCCCCATCCCTCCCGCACATCTCCCCACATCTCCCGCGCGCTGCACAAGGTGCTCTCCTTCCTGCTGCCCGCCTGCGAGCAGCTCCTCTCCGCCGCGGCGCGATCCCCCCTCGACGGGCGCTGCGAGCACCTCGTCCCGTCGCTGCGCCGCTGCCGCCAGCTCGGCCGGCTACTCGACGCGCGGCTGGCCGAGGTGGTGGCGTGGTGGGGCGAGGGCGAGCTCGACGCGATCTCGGCGCGCGACCTGCTCGTGCTGCTGCGCGCGATCTGGAACGAGGAGGCGCTCCTCGCCAACGCGCGCGAGATGCACCGCGCCCTCGTGGCCGAGGCGGCGCTGTAGATCGACTGTGGACTGCCATCGATGACTGAGAGCCATGCGTGCCGGTTTGGGTGGAGATGCAACCGCGCGATCCATTGACCGATCGACCGAGATACCGCGGCGGCACGTGTGCCCGGAAAACGCGTACAGCTATTGAAATGAATCAGCTGCTGCTTGAATGTTGAAAGAGAATCTTTGAAGCGAATACTGTATACGGCGATCGTTGGTTGGTGTCCCAGTCGTTGCACGTCTTGGTCGGACTGTGTTTCGCCTTCCTATCTAGACTGTGTAGGATCGCGCGCCTTGCGGGGGCCGGCGCGCGGAAAAGAGGTACCCGGGTACCTCTTGGCGCCATCGCCACGGTGCTGCAAGCAAGCAGCGCCGGGCGACGACGACTGACTGACTTACCGCCCGGCGGTCCCCCTCGGCACACCTCCGCTGCTTAATTTGACGGCTCGAACCCGTGAAGCTTCCCCGTGCGCGGGTTACCCCGCACACGGGTCAGCCTGCCAGCCACGTATCCACGCAAGCGTGGTCCGCGCGCATGGCATACAGGCAGGCGTTCGCCAGACAGCGCAGAGGCTAGGCGACCGGGGAAGGACTAGCTCGACTGATTGAGACATCCCCCATCCGACAAAAAGTAAACTCAAAGTAAAAATGAATTGCGCGGCCGCGTAACTTTTGGGCCGTCGATAAAAAGCGACAATAATAAATGCGTGGATATCGTCCAAATGCAAAGCCCGCTTTTGCCCTCGCTCGCGCTACGTAATGAATTTTACAACTACGTGATGAAATATGGCTGAGCCGTGCCTGAACAGCTTCGGGAGCCGCGCGTTCCAGGACCCGCACCTCAATTTTGCGCACGGCGGCCAGGCCGACTTTCGCGGCCGCCACAACGTGCTTTACAACTTCCTCTCTGCGCCCGGACTCTCGGTCAACGTCAAAATTCAGGAGGCGGTCTTCACAATCCACGACGGGGCGCTCACAGTCAATGGCTCCTTCCTAGTAGAGGCGCACGTCGTCGCGCGCTTTGCCAATCAGAGGAGCGCGAAAGCCTCGTTCTGGGGGTCCGAGCTCAGCGAGACCAACTTTGGCTGGCAGGTCATCAATGGAACTTGCGTCGGCCGCCCGTTCCGGTTCGGCAGACGCGGCCACAAGACCTGCTACGGCCTCAAGATGGCCATGGCCTACTCGAGCGCCACCTTCGAGTTGGGCAACTGGACAGTGACGGTGCACGGCATGCAAAGCTGCAAAGGCTGCCTTATCGCGGGACCCGAGCACCGCCTGGACCTAGGCTTCTCCGCGCGCGGAGACGCGCCATCTCGCAACAGGCCTCACGGCATCGTCGGTCAGTCTTACGCCGCCCCTTTCCACGCGCGGCACGGAAAGAAGGACCTCTACCCGTGGTCGGGCCACTATACGACCAGCGCCCAGGCGGAGGGCGCCATCGAGGGCACGGCCTCGGACTACGAAGTGCAGACTGCTCATGCAACGCGTTTTGCCTTTTCGCGCTTCGACGCTGCGAAGGGCGAGCCCGCATCTAAAGACAAGACCGAATCCGGCCTCATCGACGCGTCCTCCACAGACCGGATCTCAGTGCCACAGCAGGCTCAGCAGCGACGCCAGCTCTCGGAGGCTCTCTGCCCTCCGCCACCGCCGCGGCCATCCCCGACGCCGACACCACCCTCACCCTTGCCCTCGCCGTCACCCTCGCCCTCACCCTCACCCTCGCCCTCACCCTCACCCTCACCCTCGCCCTCGCCCTCGCCCTCGCCCTCGCCTTCTCCCTCACCCTCACCGCCCGACGCCGACACCGACAGCGACGGCATCCCCGACCCCGTCGACCCCGACTCGGACGGAGACGGCATCCCCGACGCCGAAGAGGGCACGGCCGACACAGACAGCGACGGCACGCCCGACGATCTCGACCCGATGACTGGGGCTCAGCTATGCCAGGCCGGGAGCGGCCAGAACTGGCACCAGGGATGGATAGTCGGAGCCCCCACCGCCGTCGTTCTGGCCACTGGAGGTCGTTACTGCCCCACTTGGACGAGGGAGGAGTGCGTTCAGCAGTGCGTCGACCAATGCGAGCCGTCGCACACAATCACCTCGAGCACCGGCTCGAAGCTTTGCGCCCGCACAAACGGCGTGGGGGGGCACTGGGGGACAGGGACTCTGATACCGACATACCTGGCGACAGGTCAGAGCATCACTCTCAATGGCGTCTCGTACGGAACCGACAACAACGGCTGCGCCTCCCATTGCGAATGCGTGTACAGCGGCTGCGGTGTGACCTACTTTGGCGCATACAACCGCGACAGCTCTCTCGCGCCAAGTGACTCCCTTGGCCTCAAGCCCCCGCAGTGGACCTGGGACCCGCTGAATCCCTACACACCCAACGCGCTCGACGGCAACATCTACAGCTGCCCATTCGTTGACCAAGAGCCGACATACGCCGCCGCAGACCCTGCTCAGGACTGCTGCGTCGGGGGCTGGAGGCCGGGGGAGGCCCTCGGTTCCGGATGGCAACAAAATGTGGACAACGAGTTCAGCAGCCTTGGTCTTGCAAAAACGAGGACGAATTGCGCCTACATCGTGAGGACCGTCCTACCAGAGGCAAACGGCGTTGACTGGGGGGTGAGGCCGTTCCCGAACGGGAAGCAGTGCTGGGCGGTCTTCAACCACACAAACACTTATGGCACGGATGCTGGAATGGGTGGCTATACGAGGGAGACCTGCGTGTTCGGCTTCTACTGCGGGCTCTCGGCGTTGCAGCAGGACAAGGGCACTTGCGTCATATCGCCGGAATCTTGAGCGTCCGCGAGATCACCGGGAGCCAATACACACGCCGCAGGAGGCGCACGTGCGTGGCAGGAGAGGGCACTCACGAGGGGAGGGGTGATGTGCATGCGTGTATGGGGTCGCGAGAGATTTTCGTTAGGGGGGGCGCGGGCGAGCGCCGCCAGCCAGCGCGGACGAGCGCTGCCAGCGCGGGGCCCGCCAAGGCAGGTGTGTCTGCTAGTACTGGTGTGCTCACACCACTACACTGTGAAGCTCTCCTTCCTCCGCCGCCTGCCGGTCCCTTGTCTCGCGGCTTCTTTCGCCTTTCGGCGCAACTCCGTCCTCCTCGCGGCGTATCCTGGCCCCTCGAGTCTATCGAGCTCCCCTCGCGCAAGGACCACATTTCTGACTCCCACTCCTCGAGAACCTCGAGAACAGGCAGCCGCTGGGTGATTTTTTTCGGGGAGTTTTTTTCGCTCACTTTTCCGATGGGCTCCGGACCGAGCGCAGAGAGCCGCGCGAGCGACGGCGACGAGCCGCCCCTCGAGGGTGTGGTTGACCAGGAGTACGGCTTTCGCGTGCACCGCGTTGAGGCAAACTCTCCAGGTGACCTCGCAGGCCTCCAGTCCATCCTCGACTACGTCGTCGTCGCGAACGGCAAAGCCCGGCCCGGCCGCACCGCAGATCCGCTGCGCGCCGACAGTCGCAGCCTGCCCCCCCCCCCCCCCCCGCCCGCTGCCCGCCGCCATCGCCCTCGGCTGACCGGCGCTCCCTGCCCGCCACGCGCGCGCCGCAGGGATCCGGCTCGATTCGGACGACGGCGTCTTTGTCAAGATGATCGGCGACTCGGTCGGAGGCGAGATCCCGTGCACCGTCTTCAACACGCAGACGCTGCGCACGCGCGAGACGGTGATCCGCCCCACCGCCAACTGGGGCGGCGCCGGGCTGCTCGGGGTGTGTGCGACCCGCCACAGCCAGCCTCGCCGTCATTGACTCTGTTTGTTCTCCGCGCAGACTTCCCTCGTCTCTTTCCGTAGGTCACGATTCGGTTCGACGTGGCGCGGCCGCTCGAGAAGCACACGCTGCACGTGCTCGACGTGTACCCCTCCTCCCCCGCCTCCGCCGCCGGCCTCGACGCCTTCAATGACTACATCCTCGGAGTGGGCGACTTGCTGTATGACGGGCCCGACGAGTTTGGCGAGATTGTCGCGTACAATTGCGGCAGGCCGGTGCGCCTGTACGTGTACAGCAGCAGGACCGAGGCGGTGCGCGAGGTGACCATCACTCCCTCCAAAGACTGGGGAGGCGAGGGCTGCCTCGGGTGCGGCGTGGGCTGCGGGTACCTCCACTCTCTCCCTCGCCGCCGCACGAAACTTGCCGCTGCAGCGACGCGCACTTCCGCCGCCGCCGCCGCCGCCGCGCCGGCGACTGGTGCTCCGGCGGCGGCCGAGGCGGCAGCGGCGGCAGCGGCGCAGCGGCCGTCGGCGGATGTGGCGGCGGCGGTGGCGGCAGAGGCGGAGGCGGCGGTGGAGGCGGCGGCGGAGGCGGCGGCGGCGGAGGCGGAGGCGGAGGCAGAGGAGGAGGCGGGCTCGGAGGTGGCAGCGGGCGGCGAGGGGGCGGAGGGCGGGGCGGCGGCGCTGGGTGTGGTGGCTAGCCCTGAGAATGGGGCGGCGGCGGCGGCGGCGTTTTGAGAGGAGGGGCAGAACCGGAGCTGTGCTGAATCGCGGGAGTCATTCCCTCTCATCGAGGGGGGTGTTAATTTGGGCGACGCCGGTGCTGATCCCACTCGGTTAGGGGCGCGCGCCTATTAGCCACCACGTTGTGAAAGAAAAAGAAAGTTACAGGCCGAGGCGCATATTCACGCGAAAAGGAATCGACGCGATTCGCGATGACCGATGTGTGCAACGTCTGGGGGGGCGACCCCCCCATCTTTGTTTACCGATGCGTCCTAGAATGCAAAAACGCATTCTAGGACGCACTTTTCATCTCAAAGATACCATGTGTCTCGGGTACACAGGGCATTCTAGGATGCGATGGCTGTCCTGGAGATAGCCGCGCCGTGTCTTTTGTTACGCGTTCCATCTTAGACGCCACAAGCATCTATAGATGCACAGCTGTTCTGAGATGGCACTTGCATACTAGATCACATTTTACTATACTTGGACAGGGAAGCGTCTCAGGAGACACCGTGTGTCGGGTGCACCGGGCACCGAGGGGGGAGCAGGGAGCCAGGGAGCACGAAAAGGCGGTGTGATCTCTCGGCACCCCCTGGGGGCCCTGCCTTGAGTGCTCGTGTGAGGTCTCTCCTCGCGGCCTGCCCCTCCTGGAGAACCAGGTTCTCAGCACCGCGCATGCATCTGCTCGCGCCACGAGCTCTGGGCGCAAAGACCAAAGTTGCATGCACTGCTTACGACGATCCGACGGCGACGCCGCCTCCCCCCCCCACCAACCAGTTTGCGCGGCAGGTAGCGGGGCCAGTTCGAGGCTGAGGGCGTGGGCGTGCGCCTAGACACGGAAGACAGCGTACTTCCGAGAGTCGGCCAGGCGCGGTTTTTCTTGTTTGACTTGGCGATTTGAGGGACCGGGCATCCCGACTCGCTCCTGCTCCTCGCTCCTCGCTCGGTGAGCTGTCGCCCACCAGCGCGCGGCGACCGCGCGCACACCGTGCCCGCCGGCTCGCCGCCCTCCTCACCACCCGTCGGCGCTGTCCGCAGGCATGTGAGTCAGAACGGCGACCGCGCAGCGCGCACGGGTGTCTTGCTCGCCACCACCCTCTCGCCCCCGCTCCGTGACCGCCGCCGCCCGCGCCACCGCCGCCGCCAACACCGCCTCGCGCCTCGCGCCTCGCTCTCGCCGCCCCCGCCGCCCGCCCTCGACCTCGCGACGGCGTCCTTCTGGGGATCTGCGGGTGGCTTGCCCGCCTCGCCGCCGCCCCCACAGCGTGACCGCTTCCGCCGCCCCCACAGCGTGACCGCTTCCGCTCGATCGGTGAGCCGTCGCCCACCACGCGCGCTCTCACGGCGACCGCGGGCCGCTCATCGCCTCCGCCACGTCGCAGGTGTTTGATCTGGGCAGGAAGCGGCGCTGGTGACGGCAACCGGCAGCCACGTGCACGGAGTGCTAAGCGAGGTGCCTGTGTCCAAGTCTGAGTAGCCCGTGGCCGTGAGTGGCGTCAGGGGCAGTGTTCTGTGACTGTGTCCTGTGCGTGCTGTTCAGTGTGAGTCGGTGCAGCGGTGGGCCTGCTGCCGCTGCCACACGTGAGAGCCGCTGTCCGTGCCCCAGCACGTTGCGCGGAGAGGCTATAGGGCGCCCACCCACGAGTGCTCGGGTGGGCGCGCCGCGGCTGTGCGAGTAGTAGCGCAGCAGCCGCGGCGCACAGCCGGGGGCACGGCCCGCCGCGCAGCGCTCGCCACACCGATTTTCGTTTTCTTTTTTGTTTTTATACGTGCGTGTATTTCTTGAGATCCACACGCTGTTCAAAATATGCGCGCGTCTTCTGAGACACGCGCTGTTCACAGTATGCACGGCGCGTCTTTTGAGACAGCAACGCCAATCGGAGATGCCGCGAGCAATTCGGGATGCGCGGAGCAACTAATATAGACTCGCGCATCTTAGGATGCTCGAGCATACCGAGGACAGCGAGCGTCTAAGTAGGAGGCCTACTAGACGCACTCTAATCCAGAGACGCATTCGGTAAACAAAGATGGGGGGGTCGCCCCCCCAGACGCAAAGCATCATAGTCTGAGGGTTAGGTTTCTGGAGCCTCGGGTGCTTTTACGCTTTTGATCGGGTCAGGGGAGAGTGCGACTTTTACCACTTTGGTCGTCTCGGAGCGCCCAACTTTTAGCATTTTTCAAGTTTTTCTTCGGCGCTGCGCGCCGGGTGCAGTAAGTACTAGCTATCCGTCCCGCAAACGCCGCAAACGGCAGAAGTAGTTCCTGCACACTATGCCTAGAAAAATGCCGCTCGCCTCGAAAGCGCCCGCCGGTGTGTGTCCAAACACATGCACATGTGCATGCACATGTCCATGTCCATGTCCATGTCCATGTCCATGTCCATGTGCCATGTGCATGCACATGTAGCGCTACAAGTTTGTCACACATTGATAAGGGCGCTGCTGAGCACGAGGCTGAGGCGCTGAGCCGCTGAGCCCGGGGCTCTTTGCGGCGGCGGCGATGCGAAAGGTAAAAGGATCTGGTGGCGATGAAGGTGGTGGAGCTCAAGGAGGAGCTGGGCGAGCGTGGCGAGGCCCTCTCGGGCAACAAGGCGTGGCTGCGCCGCCGGCTGCACGCCGCTATGCGTCGAGCTTTGCCTCGATGCACTTGATGCTCCCAATCTCCTTCTCCCAGATCTGAATCTGCTTGACCATGTAGGGCTTGACACTGCAGAGGCAGGCAGGCGCGTACAACGGCATGCGCAAGAACTTGCTCCGTGGGAGCGGGCTCTATCCCTCTACTTTGGGGCGGCGCCTGAAGATAGCCATCTTCGCCCCAGGGGGTGGCCATGATTTCGAGGCGGATTTGATGCCGCTGAGATCGACCTCACCGATGGCCATGTTGCTCGCAAGTTGCGCCGCTCTCGGGAGCTTGCGTCGCGACTATCGGCGATCTGCTTTGTCCGGCGGCACGGGGATGAAGCCACTCTGAAGGCACCCCGCCGCGGCTTCCCATCATCCGTGCCGGATTTTTCAGTGTATTCTGCTGTGTTTCGCCTTCCTATCTATCTACTCTGCTGACAGGGTTTGCGATGAGGAGCGACCCGAAGGGTTTCTCGGAGCTTAGTGCACCACTAACCGCCGAAGCGCAAGAACTCTACGACGGATCGGGCTCATACTAGCACCCCACCTCGCGAGCCGACGTTCTGGCTCAGCGAGGTTGCTGCGGAGCACTCGCGGACCGGTTCTTCTGGCCCGGCGAGGCCGCTGCGGGGCACCCGGCGGCTCGGGTCACTTCTCAGCGCAAACTCAGTCGAGCACGAGGTAAGGTGTGTGTGTAAAGGCGGCGCGGCACGGTAAGGGTCGGTGGTAAGGCGGCGCGGCGGCAACAGATGGCAGGCATGGCTGTCTTCACACCGTGCCGATCGTTGACCGCTTTGCCGGTCAGCCCTGTGATGGAGGACACTGTGAGGCAGGATCCGTCTGTCAGTTCGCATTGATGCAAAACGAAAGGCCCCCCCGAGCATGGCTGGCTGGAGTTCGAGGCATGCGCGGCCTTTTTCTCATTTTAGCCTTGTTGTCGTCGGCCGACGGTCGCGTTCGTCGCGGTGCCCGTGGGGTGCCCCATGCGCCGCTTCACCCGCAGCTGGCTCGGCGCATCGAGGGCAGCATCGTCGACCACCGCGCGCGCTTTCCGGCCGCCAGCCGGCAGCTTGCCGTGGGCTGCGGGTGCTCTCGCCGTTGGCTTTTGGGCTGGCTCCACCGACAACGAGCAAAGGAACAGGAGGCTACCTTCCGGCTTCAACGCGTGCGCGTGCTGCGACGCGCGGCCGCTGACAGACGCGCAGCAGGCGCTCAGACCAAAGCTGGAGGGCATCGTCGGCTCGGGAAACGTGTCTCATGACGTCGAGCAAAACGGTGCGCCAGAACGAGAGAGCAGAGTTCGGATCGCGTAGCTCTCGCGCAATCCCTTCCCAAAAAACAGACGCCAGTTCTGTCGCAGGCGCACGGATCGGGCTGGGCAAGGCGTTTTGCGTGGTCAAGCCGGGGACGATCGAGGAGGCGCTCGAGGTGCTGCAGGCCTGCGTCTTAATTCATCATCAGCTACTTCTTAAAAACTGAGTACCGCCCTCGTCCGCGAGGTGCCTAAGAATGAGTCATGAATGAGTAATGCAGGCCTGTGTCGACGCGGACGTCTGCGTCCTCCCGCAGGGCGCAAACACTGGCCTCACCGGCGGGTCAGCGTCTCTAGAAGCGGAACGCGTCTTCTTGTCTCCCTGCTAGCGCTCGAGAGGGCATGTACTCGACTGCACTCGGCCGTAGTCCGCTGAGTTCATTGTATTCGCAGCCCCGCGTGCTCTCGCGGTGCTCTGAGTACACATCGCACAACACCGACTGCACACCCTCATGCTGGCGGATGCACACCACCGTAGGTCAGTGCCTCGCGGAGCGGGCTCCACCCTTGACAGGCGAGATCGGCCGAGATCAGCCCAGATCACCCGAGATCACTCGAGATCACCCGAGATCGGCCCAGATCACCCGAGATCACTCGAGATCACCCGAGATCGGCCCAGATCTCCCGAGATCATTCGAGAGCAGCCGAGATGGCCCGAGAGCATCCGAGAGCATCCGAGATGACCCGAGATGACCCGAGATGACCCGAGATGACCCGAGATGACCCGAGATGACCCGAGACGACCCGAGGTGACCCGAGATGACCCGGACAGGCCCACTGTCGTGCTAAACATGCGCCGGCTCAACTCGATCATCCCAATCGACGGCGGGGAGCGTGTCGTGTGCCTCGCTGGCGCAGGCATCTACGACGTGCTTACCAAGGTACTGCACAGTACACCACACACACACACACACACACACACACACACACACACACACACACACACACACACACACACACACACACACACACACACACACCAGGGGTCTCTAGCGGGCATCTACGACGTGCTCACCAAGGCCGCCTCGCACACACCGCTCGCCCATGCGCACCGGGCCCTTGCACTTTGAATGCCGTGCGGCTCCTGTCGTCTAGACGTGGAGTCGCGAGGGCTTAGCCCGGCCCTTGCCCCTCCACCGCGTGTGTTTGGCGAAGTCTATCACCCCTTACCTCGCCTTACGCCGCCTCGCTCGGACTAATCGTTATGTTAGTATTGTTGTTGATGTTGTTGTTATTGTGATCATTATTCACCGTAGGCCGCCTCGCTCGGCCGAGAGTCGCATTCGGTGCTCGGCTCCATCTTCCTCAACCCGCCTGTTAATTAACAAACCAATTATTAAGTAACTAATGACAGGTGCTCGGCTCCATCTTCCTCAACCCGAGCACCGGCGCGGGCATCGCGTTTGGCGCGGGAGCATCAGACGCGGAAGATCTCCCCATATCTCCCCGTATCTCCCCGTATCTCCCCGTACCTCGCCCCGGCCGCGTGGCCCTCCACCCTAGAAGCGGAAGATCTCCCCGTATCTCCCATATCTCCCCGTATCTCGAGGCCTAGAAGCGGAAGACGCAGTCTTGTGTTCAGCTAGTGCTCGAGAGGACACTTCGGCCGTACTCGGCCGCATTCAGCTGCATGCGCCTCCCTCGTACTCCTGCGGTGCTCTGAGTACACTGCACAAGGCCGTACTCCCGCCCTCATGTTTGCGTATGCACCGCAACACGCCTCACTCTCCCCCTTTCCCTCACGCAGGCTCGGGAGGGACCCAGACCAAGAAGGGGCCTGTGCCCATGGAGCGGCTCCTGTCCGCGTCGGTGTGTTTCTTTTCACCTGTGTTTCTCTTCTCTAGGCCTGTGTACATGGAGCGGCTCCTGTCCGCGTCGGTGTGTTTCTTCTTACCTGTGTTTCTCTTCTCTAGGCCTGTGTACACGGAGCGGCTCCTGTCCGCGTCGGTGTGTTTCTTTTCACCTGTGTTTCTCTTCTCTAGGCCTGTGTACACGGAGCGGCTGCTGTACGCGTCGGTGGACAAGAGTAGAAGACCCGCCTCAGCCTCTCTCACAGCACACCGGCACGGCGAGGGGTGGACTGGCGCACACTAGCACACTAGCACACTAGCACACTAGCACACTAGCACACTAGCACACTAGCACACTAGCACACTAGCACACTAGCACACTAGCCCACTAGCCCACTAGCCCACTAGCCCACTAGCCCACTAGCCCACTAGCCCACTAGCCCACTAGCCCACTAGCCCACTAGCCCACTAGCCCACTAGCCCACTAGCACACTAGCACACTAGCACACTAGCACACTAGCACACTAGCACACTAGCACACTAGCACACTAGCACACTAGCACACTAGCACACTAGCACACTAGCACACTAGCACACTAGCACACTAGCACACTAGCACACTAGCACACTAGCACACTAGCACACTAGCACACTAGCACACTAGCACACTAGCACACTAGCACACTAGCACACTAGCACACTAGCACACTAGCACACTAGCACACTAGCACACTAGCACACCGCGCCGGAGCCGCTTTAGCGACTCCGCTGAGAAGAACGGCGACGCACTCTGCCCGAGCACATCCCCTGTCCAGCGTCCACCCATACCGCGCTGGGTGTCCAGTCCGAGCCTCTGGCTGTCACCCCCCGAGCCTCTGGCTGTTCTTCACCCCCCGAGCCTCTGGCCGTTCTTCACCCCCCGAGCCTCTGGCTGTTCTTCACCCCCCGAGCCTCTGGCCGTTCTTCACCTCCCATACTAGCCAACTCGCCAGTGTGTCCGCAGGTGGACAAGCATGGCAAGGTTCAGCTCACTAACACGCTCGGCCTCAAGGGGTCGGGCAAGGCGCTCTACCCTAGAAAAGAAGACGTGTTCTTGCATTCCAAGCAGCGCTCGAGGGGACAAGCATCCAACCGTATTCCGCCGTACTCCGCTGTTTCCCCCCCTCCTCGCACGCACCCGTGCTCACGCGGCGCTCTGATTGCGCTGCACGCTACCGCACTCGTGCCCTGAGGATGGCGTACTCACCACGCAGGCTGCTGCTCTTATCTCCCCAGATCTCCCCAGATCTCCCGCCCTGAGGCTGGCGTACTCACCCCCCCGTAGGAGCTCTACAGCAAGCTCGAGGCGGGGTCGCTCTCGCAAGCGGACGTCGACCCGAAGTGCTCCCACACGCCCCACGGGACCGAACCCACGCTGGAGTCGAGACTCTGGAGGTATGGCACCTAGGTGCCGCCTGCCCGCGTCGCAGACGTCGTACAAGGTCTGCTCACCCACGCGCACTGGGCCTTGCACGTTGAATGCCGTGCCATCTTCTGCCCGTGACCGCGTGTGGAGATGCGAGGGCTGCCTGGCTCCTGGCCCTTGCTCCACCACTTTGCGTGTGTGGTGGAGACGTTTACCCTACCTTACCTCACCTTAGGACGAAGTGTGCCAGCTGGACAAGTCCGTCTCGCGCTTCAACGCGGACACAAAGGGACCGAGCGCTTGCCGCTCCGAGGGCAAGGTGATTCATTAATGAGTGAATTGGTCGATGAATCAATAAAGCGGCCGAGCGCCTGCCGCCCCCTTGCCCCACCACCTCATGTGTGTGGAGAAGTTACTTTGCCTTTCCTTACCTTACCTTACCTAGTTGATTACCCTCGCGTCATTCTTGTGATCCAGTAGCAGTATGAGTTACTAGTGTCGTGAAGCCTCACTCTTCATTATTACCACCAAGGTGATGATCCTCGCGTCGGTGCACGACACGTTCGAGAAGCCGCAGTCCTTACCTAAAAAAGAAATACCTCTTGAACCCCAGGTATTTCTTTTTTAGGTGCACGACACGTTCGAGAAGCCGCAGTCCTTACCTAAAAAAGAAATACGTGCTGAAGTCGAGACGTATTTCTTTTTTAGGTGCACGACACGTTCGAGAAGCCGCAGTCGGCCGACGTGCTCTGGGTCTCGTCGCCCAGATGTATTTCTTTTATTCGGCAGCACGTCGGCGGAGACGTATTTCTTTTTTAGGTCTCGTGCAAGGACCTGGCCACGGCGCACCAGCCCTAGAAGCGGAGTACGTAGTCTTGGACTTCCGATTAGCACTCGAGAGGACACGTTTCAACGGTATCCAGCTGGACTCCGCTGTATTCGTTGTATTCGTATCCGTGGCGCTCACGCGGTGCTCTGAACTCACTGCACCGCCCTGATGTGTTGGCGTGTCGACACAGCGCAGGCGCACAAGGTGAAGGCGGAGGTCAACTTCGGCAACGGCGTCAAGGTCATGCCGCCCATACTCAACATCACAAGCAGTACTCATAACTACGATGAGGAGTCATTGTTCTCGCGCGTCAAGGACATGCCGCCCTCGTGCGAGTACATGGACGCGGACTCGGTCAAGGCCGTCGACGAGGCGGGCGGCATCATAAGCTCTAGCCCTCACGCTCACACTCACACACTCACACACTCACACCCACTCTCACTCTCACCCCTCACCCCTCACCCCTCACCCTCACACGCACACTCACACTCGCCCTCACCCTCACCCTCACCCTAATCACCCTCACCCTAATCACCCTCACCCTAATCACCCTCACCCTAATCACCCTCACCCCAACCCTCACCCCAACCCTAGGCGGGCCGCATCATCTGCTGGGCCATCCGCGTGGTTGGCATCGGCCCGACTCTAAAGATGGCGCGCGGACCTCAAGCCCGAGCCCGAATCTCGGGCGATCTCGGGCGATCTCGGGCGATCTCGGGTGATCTCGGGCGATCTCGGGTCCTCCAGGCGTGGGACCTCAAGCTCAAGTTCGAGGCGCTGCCGATCCCGTTCGCCAAGGTGCTCCCCGGCAGGGCGATCTCCCCACATCTCCGCAGATCTTACCACATCGCCCCACATCTCCCCACATCTCCCCACGTCTCTCCACGTCTCCCCACATCTCCCTACACCTCCCCACATCTCCCCGCATCTCCCCACATCTCCCCACATCTCCCCAGATCTCCCCACGCCTCGCCATATCTCCCCAGATCTCCCCAGATCTCCCCAGATCTCCCCACGTCTCGCCATATCTCCGCAGATCTCCCCACATCTCCCCAGATCTCCCCAGATCTCCCCAGATCTCCCCACGTCTCGCCATATCTCCGCAGATCTCCCCACATCTCCCCAGATCTCCCCACGTCTCCCCACGTCTCGCCAAGGTGATCCCCGACAAGGCGATGTTCCTCTTCAACGGCC
>NW_005199443.1:571850-592576 GCF_000372725.1 Emiliania huxleyi CCMP1516 | reverse complement strand
AGGACCCCCCCCCCCCCCCCCAGAATGCCAATACCGCGCCGTTTCCCCCCTCCTGGACGGCGCCTCGCCTCACAGTTTTCGACACCGACTGCGACAAAAGCCCCTCTCCGTCGCCTCGGGCACGGCGTCTTCTGTGACGTCCCTGATCAACACCTCCGCGCGTTGCCCACGCGTCACCACAGGTACGCAGACAAGATGGCGATGGGTCTCAAGCGTGCGTCGTCGGTCAAGGAGCAGCGGTCGTAGCCCACATGTGGCTACCTCGTGATCGGCACAAGCTATACCACAACACGATGGGCTTGCCCCGCATCGGACATCGCCCTCGGAGCGCAGGACCTGGCAGGGGATTGATCGAGAACCTGGCGTGGAGGGGCCTGGGGGCGGCCGGGGGTGACGGTTAGGTAAAGTAAGAGCGGTGGACGCGGCCAGGTTAAAGTAAAGTAGTCTGTCGCTTTCAGCTATCCCCGTCTGTGTTCTTGTCATGATGCTTGTTGCTTTGGGAGATGAGCGCACATCGGACGCACACGCGAGACACGCACCCCCCTCCCCCCCCTCTGACTCTCTGCTGCTCGTTGCTCACGGCCCCCCACGCCCCACCCCCACGCCCCACCCCCGCGGGCGTCCGGGTCTCTCTAACGCGCGCCGGGCGCGCCTGCGCTGGCCCTCCCACTCGATGGTGCTGGCGTGGAGAGCCACATTCCTAAACTCACTCACAGTGCGACACACGCCCAACTCAGCGCAGCCACACGGGTCATCAGAGAGTGAGAGAGCTGTGCGCGGTGTTGCGAGCACGGTGGAGGTCGGTGGCACTCACATATTTCGTCCTCTACTCCTCCTGCTTATCCTCCGCCTCCTCAGCCGCCTCCTCAGCCGCCTCGGCCGAGGGCTCCGTCGACTGTGCGGCGGCGGCGGCGCTCTCCTCGGTCTCTGCCTCCGCGGCAGCGCTCTCCTCGGTCTCTGCCTCCGCGGCAGCGCTAACTTCGGTGGTCTGTGGGGCGTCAGCCTCAATGTGCTGCGCGAGCTCCACGCCCATGTGCTTGAAGAGCGCCGCAAGTCCTACCGTACCCGCCGCCCACGAGTCGACCAGCGTCGCGGTTGGAGCCTCTTCGCCCTCCACCTCGCTCGCCGTCTCCCCCATGTAGACGCAGCTCGACACCTTGCCGTCCTCCGCTACCTTGAAGAGGCCCTGGAGACATGCAGCTGGACGCGTTATGGCTGTGAACATACCAGCCATTTTCGTGGGTGCAGATGGAGCGAGTTGGGGGGCTGTGGTCTGAACGGTGAGCGGATGGGGCGAGGTGGGGGGCGGGGAGGAGAGAGAGCGATCGCACCCGCTCCACAGGGAAAACCACCTCCGCCTCCTTGGCTTCATCCTCCAAAGATTCGAGCGAGACGGTTGGGAAGCCAGTCGCCTCCAAATCGGCCTTCATGACCTAAGGACACGGAGGGAATGGAGGTGATAGTGCGGCAGCAGCAGCGGGGTAGGATTGGGCCGATGCTGCGCGTGCGGCAGCAGTGGTCGGATGGGCAGCACACCCCTGGGCGTTGCTGCGTCAGGACTGTGTAGGTCCCCTCCTCTGCCGCCCTTTCGACGCCGAGGCACGCGACCTTCCAATCTGCGAGGGGTGGGCCAGGTTGGTCTAAGGGGGTGGTGGTGGAGGAGAGGCGTGGAGGGAGGGGGCGTGGACGGAGGGGGCGGTGTAGAGGGAGGGGCAGCGACAGCTGGCTGTCAAGAGCTTATAGCACTGAGGTTGCCTGGGTAAGCCACGATCATCGACTTGCACAGCACGAGGTGCTCTGCGAGGGGCTGTGGCGACGCGCTCGCCAGCCCGACCACACAGTCAGGTGTGGCATCATCCGAGGCGCTCCCTTCAAGCAGTCCACCGCAAAACCTGCGGATCGCTTCCACGGCGGCCGCCTGGCGCGCTGCCGCACGGGCCGCCGCCTCCGCCTCCTCCTTCCAGACCCGCTTCAGCGCCGCCGCCAGCTTAACTCCAACCGCCTCCAGAACGCTTGCTGTCTGTATACGAGCGTGGCGTGGCCGAGTCATTTGTGGCGTCAGAGGGGCATCCGCTCTTGGGGTGGAGAGGGCACCTCTTTGGGCAAGCCGCCTCCGTTGTCGAGAGAGTCGGCGTACAGGACCCCCACCACGTCGCCATCCTCGTCGGACTGTGGAGGAGGGCAAACGGCGAGAGCGGTGACGGGAGGAGCGGACATCATGTCTGGCGAGGCTGCTTGGAGACTACTGCAGCGACAAATGGTGCGATTGCAAATGGTGCGATTGCGGGCCGGGAGACTACTGCAGCATCTAAGGGCAGCACAAACGGAGCAATTGCTAGGTCGCCGGGCCGGGGTGCCCCCCAGAACTTGACCGATCGATTCAAAAACGCACTCTTGACGAGAAGCGAACGGGCGCCGCCCTCCAGAAAGGCGTCAACGGCGTCAAAGGAGACGCCCTCGCCGCATCCGCGCAGCGGCGCCGCATCCGCCGCCTCTCCCTCCTCCTCCGGTGCCGCCGGCCGCGAGAGGGCCTTGCCGCTCAATGCGCCCGCGTAGCTGAGGAGGTTTGGGATATGCTTCGGCTTGGGAACGCTCTCCGTGCTGCCCTCGCCGCCCTCCTCCCCCTCTCCAGCTAGCTCGGCAGCCGATGCCTCGCCCTCCGGTGCCTCTGTGGACTCCGGCGGTTCTTCGGGCTCCGACGACTCTGCTGGCGCCTCTGCCACCGCCTTGGAGGGCAGGTCCGTCAGTGCTACATATGCTGTGGACTTGGTCTTGGCGCCGACGTACTCGATGACGCAATCGAGCGCTTGGTCCGCCGTGCTCACCTCCGCGAGCGCCCCATTCAGTTTCGCCTCGAGCGCGTCGCTCTCAGCCTACGGGACTCAGACATGGCAGGCTGTGAGACCCCACGGGCGAGAGGCACGGTGCGATGCCACGCGCCTGCTCGGCCGCCGCGCGCTTGGCCTCCATTCTCAACTCCACCGCCACCTTCTCCTTCCGCATCACCTCTCTCTCCCTCGCTACCCGCTCCGCCTCCGCCTACGTACGACAACAAGGGTCTCGAGGCGGCCTAGCCGAGCTTGCTACCAGGCATTTACGGAGGTGTGGCAGAGTGGTGTAGAGGACTTAGTGCCCATGTCTTGAGCGTATCTCACCGCATTGGCCGCTGCACGCTCTGAGGCATGGGAGGAGAGGAGGAAGGATGCGAGGCAGGCAACCGGGTCGTCCGGCTGGGTCTCCACCACCTTTGCCATGCCGCGTGCGAGCACGTCACCAACATTGGCCTGGAGCCAAGCGGCGTCGCTCCCCGTCACGGGCGCCGCCACCATTACTGGCGAGGTGAAACCGTCGGATATCCGGCAACTTCTTTTTATTGTTTAAATTCTTTTTATATTATACCAAAAGCTGGCTGGTGCCAAGGCTCAAAGGCTCCCCCCTCTACCCTTTTTTCAGAAGACGGCGGGCGCTAATCTCGACTAATCTCCTTTTCCTTCGAGAACGCGGGTTCCGCGCCGTATTTGCCCACCATGCCCGCGCTCCTCCGCACGGGCCTGCTCCTCTGCGCGGCTGTGCAGGCGCCATCGGCGCCCGTGGACGCAAACCCGCGGCGCGACATCGAGTTCGCCTCTTTCGCGGGCGAACCTCCCACTCCGGCGCCGGCGCCGCCGCTCCCTCGCTTTGGAGCCATCATTCCAGGGTCGGACGTGGTGCCGCCTGTGGCCGAATCGTACATCCTCGGAGAGCGCTGGAAAAGCCTCGACCTGGTCGAGCGGGGTGCGGACGTGTTCAACGCCTCCCTCACAACACTGCGTGCTGACCGAGGCGGACCGGGAAGCACTCTCTTTGGCGACCTCTCGTTCCGTGCGTTGGGCCTGCCCCGCCGCGCCTTCCATTGCCAGATCTGCGCCGGCCCTGGCCCTACACCGGCGCCGGCTGAGCTCCTGCACGCGCCACAGGCGAGAACGGCCATGGCGGCATATCTTCATACGACGTGTTCACCACGCCATCGGAGGATTTTGAGCTGGTCGGGCTGCGGTCCACCGGCGAGTATGACGACGTCTGGTTCGCGGGCTCGTTTGACATGCCCAACGGTGACCCCGCCTCGTTTGTGAGCTACAGCAACCAGATCGCCGCCACGTGCTGGAGCTTCACGATGGCGATCCGGTCCGCATTCGGCTGGCGGAGAAGAGCACAGTAGTGGCGGAGATGTGGTGGAGATGTGGAGGAGGTGAGGCGGAGATGGGAGGAGAGATGTGAGCCTGGGTGTCGCTCCGTGAAGATGCCAAGATAGAGTAGCCGATGCATGGCCTTGCTGACGATCCCACGCCCACCGCAGGTGCCAATTCAACGGCACGCGGATGAGTGAGAAGGGGCTCGGCTTCGTGATCGGCTCGGGCGGCTGGCGCGACACCGATGCCCTGCTGGGCGGCAGCGGGCACCACGTCTGCGACGTTTGCCCCACCTGCACCCAGACCGATGGCATCGTCAGCCCGCAGACGCCGCCACCGAGCACCCTGCAGTGCGCCCCGCCCGGCCCTCGGCCCCGACCCGAGGCAGGCGCAAACGGCGTCTTCTGCTTGTGTGTGCTAGGTACATTGTG
The DNA here is from genome assembly GCF_000372725.1 of Emiliania huxleyi CCMP1516. Classification (NCBI taxonomy): domain Eukaryota; phylum Haptophyta; order Isochrysidales; family Noelaerhabdaceae; genus Emiliania; species Emiliania huxleyi. Next base: position 587,976 of record NW_005199443.1, on the reverse strand, counting down.
AGCCCCGTCGCCGCCGAAGCGACCTGCTGCGTGGCGCCCGCGGACCGGGCCAACCTCGCCGCCTCCTTCGACGGCGGTTGCACGCCCGTGGAGCTCCGCGCCAGCGAGTCTGTCAGCGCCGACCCCGCCTCCCAGGCCGCCGACACGAATGCCAGCGACGCGCCCACGGGCGACTCACTGCTCGTAAGCGCCCCGTTGGGGATCCCCGATCCGAACGGCAACACGTACGTATTCTCCAAGGACGTGCTCGATGTGTCGCTCGATGAGGCGAGGTCGGAGATCATCCAGGCGGGATACCACTGTGCCGCCGCGCCCCAGGCGTCCCAGAGCATCCGCGCGAGGCATAACGCGCTGTGCCAAAAGGCAGCGGGAGCAATATATCTCCCAGGAATCGACTGGGAGCCTGCCTTTCGGCCATGAGGGCAGGGGCCAGGCATCTCCTGTGGTGCGTTCTTGGCAGCCAAGGAGCAAAGCACGCGGCCCTGGCTAGCTGTGGTGTGGCTGGGTAGCCGTGCTAAAGTTGCGTGCCTGCAATAAAGATGCGGACCCACACTAAATGTACTGCAGCTGCCCGCACCTACCACCTAAAGTGAACTAAATGTGTGGCGCTAAATTGGAGATAAAACACACTAAATATGGCTAAATATGTGCTAAATTTGCGCTAAAGTCGCACTATATACGCACTCGAACACGCACTAAATAGCGCACTAAACTAGGTAAAGTGTGAATTCAGGGGCTGAGCCTGAGGGGTTAATTGACTCTAGAAAACACCTTGTTAGAGAGAGGAGGGAGATGACACTGTCCTACGCCGCCTCTACACGTGCTGAAGGCGCGCCCCGCGCATCTGGTCGGCGGGGGCAGGGGCGTCGGGGCGCGACGGACACCCGGCCGGGACGGCCGGAGACGCCTCACTGCGCTCCCTCGCGGCGGGCGCGGTGCAGCCGGCGAGACCCGCGCGAGTGGCGGCGGTCGAGGGGCGACGTGCAGCGCCGCGTTGACGAGGGGGGCTTGAGGCGCGGCTCGCCGCCGTCGGGTGCCGGCGCGCACGCCTGGCAGCTCGACCAGCTCACGGCGAGCGGCATGACGCAGTCGAGCCACGCGTCGACGAAGCCTCCCTGCTGCGAGCCGGACGTCTTGGCCGCCAGCTGGTAGCCAATCAGATAGAGCTGCACGGCGTGCTCGCGCTGCCTCGCGCCTGACGACGGGTCGGCGGTGTGAAGAGAGACACTGCTCACAGGTCGCATGCGCGTGCTCGCGCCGCCTCGAAAGGCTGGTGTGTGTCGGAGGGGGCGACCGGCGAGTCTCGGCGGGTCTCGGCTAGTCTCGCGCCCCAGAGCTGGTGCGTGTCGGGTGACCACGGCTCCGCCGCGCGCAGGATGATCCTGGCGGCGGGGACGCGCGGGTCGTGCTCGTGCTCGCGTGCGAGTTCGGCGGGCGACTGGAACATGGCGTCGGGCGAGGCGGCGCCCTCGGGCCAGTCGCGCACCTCCGTCCACGCCGCCACCGGCCCCGCCCGCACGGGCCGCGCGTGCGGCGAGCAGCCGGCCCGGAGCAGCCCAATGGCGCGCTGCGGCGTGAGGACGCGCACGTGGTGCAGGGCCTGCAGCAGGGCAGCCGACGGGAGGGGTGAGGAGGCGGAGGAGGGCGTGGGGCGGGTGGGGAGGAGGAGGAGGCTGGTGCGGGCCGCGGGCTGCCGAGTAGCGGTACGACGACTTGATCCACAGGTGGAGCTCCTTGTTGCCCGACTCGCGCGCAAGGCGCTCCGCCTCGGAGGGCATCACAACGACGCCGGTGTCTGTGGGGGACATGGACGTGTCACGGACACGTCCGCCTCGGAGGGGGCATCACGACGAGACGTTCTCAGGGACCGTCCAGGTAGTCAGGCCCGCGCTCTGCGCCGTACGAGGAGAGGAGCATCGCCACATGAAGGTGGCCGTCCTGCGAGGCGACCAGCATCGGCGAGGCACCATTCTTCGTGCGCGCGTTGACTCGAGCGCCAGCCTCGCACAGCAGCGAGGCGCATCTCAAAGAGCCTATTTTGACGTCAGCGGGGTGGTGACGCGCTGGCGTCTGTGGAGTAGTGTCTCCATTGCAGGCTGCGAGCCGGCGCACGCGGCGGCGTAGAGCGGCGTCGCCCCCGGATTGTCGCCGGCCATGGGCTGCTCAGCATCGGCACCCGACTCGAGCAGGAGCGAGGCGCACGCAGGCTGGTCGGTGAGGCAGGCGATGAGGAGGGGCGAGCGGCCATGCGCGTCGACCGCGCGGTGGTCCGCGTTCGCTTCGAGCAGGGCCTTGGTAATCTCGACGTTGCCGCGAGCGCAGCTCACGTGCAGCGCCGTCTCGAGATCGGGGCCGCAGCGCACGTTCAGGCAGGAGCCCCACGCAATCAGCAGCAGCGCGCAGGCGTCGTGCTCATAGATTACCGCCAGGACGAGCGGCGTCGGGTCGTGCGTCTGAGGGACACCTCCTCGCGTCTGCAGGAGCAGCTGGTGGAGGCGGTCGGAGTCGCCCTTTGTGCAAACGTCAGCCAACTCAAAGTACCTCCGCCGGTCGCCAACCCTGTCAACCTTGGGCAGCTTGGTGGCGCACGGGTGGCACTCCGACAGGTTGAGTAAGGGTTGTGGACGAAAGACCTTGGCGATAGTGGTGAGGTAGGGCTCGCGCATGGCAAGGAGCGCTGCAGGCTGCGAGCCAGATGCTGTGCCGTAGGCGGCATGAAACCAGCTGAAGCTTTGCCTTTGCCGGATCGAGCACACTTGATGCAAGCCATGAAGCTCCTTTTTTTTCTAATCGATTTTTTCCGGAGATGTGGTTTAGGTAGCACCAGCGAGAGAGAGATTTTTATTAACCAACAAGAAATCACGACTCTCACAGTGATTTGGGCTCGGCAGCTTGTTAGCCCTCAGCCGAAGCTGGGGCCGGTCCCGTAGCCGAGAGAGCCCGCGCCGTGAGTTTCTTCACCAGCGACAAACAAACCGATGCACACGCATGGGAAGCGGGAGGACTGCACCCGCTGGAGACTAGGTACCCCCCCCCCACACACACACGCCTGTAGGGAGAGGTAATAGCGCTGGCCTGCGGGCCGCTGCCTTGCCGCCGCACTTCTCGTACAGCTCCTCGAGCTCGACCCAGCGTGTGTCGGTGAAGCCTGTGTCGTGCTGGTCCTCTTTGAAAGTGCCGCGCGTGAGGTAACAAATTGTCTCGTCGGCAGCGGCCAGCTTATTGGTTTGCGCCGCTTCTTTGCAATGAGCTGCTCGGGATCACAGCAGCGCATGCCGAGCACCGCCTCAATCTTGTAGCAGAATGCGAGACCGACCCGCCCAAGACCGACCCGAGATATGATGTAACTTATTCCGGGGCCGGTGTGCGGGGAGCGAACCTTAACGACCGCCCAGAAGCTTTCTGAGCGAACCAATCGGGCCAGGATCATCAGCATATGTCCCCTCCACAATATCGTGGGCGTTTGAGCGGTATTTGAGGAGCACCGCCACTCTGAAGTTCGGCCGGGTGGTCTGCAGACCCCCCCCCCCAGAGCAGCAGAGGCTCCGTGGGGTCGAAAAGTCGACGCTGGGAGTCGCACTCGTCAAACCGTCGCAACACCACGCGGTACGCACGTACCGCCCACATCCCCTCCACCGCTGAGAAGGCGCAGATCGACCGCCGGGCCGCGTAGTCTTCGTTAAGGAGCGGTTTTTGGAGCCGTACGAAGAGGTCCCAGACGGGCGAAGATGCGGTTTTGCGACGACCACACGCGATGTGGTATCTGGTTTTTGCTAAAAACGGGCCGCCTAGTGCAGCATCACTAGTACAACACGCCTACACTGAGAGCTCCACACTAGCCGGTATAGGCGAGCCCCGGCGGCCTCACCGTCGCCGCTCGCGGCGGAGCCGACGGCGGAGCCACGGGCGGGTGCGACCTTTTGGGGGGACATGAGCTCGCCAGGACGTCACCGATGGCTCGGCGCGCCTCTTCCCGCCAGCGCGGGGCGGCCCACCTACAGGAGCGAGGGGGAGGTGGTCGTGCGCTCACTTTGTCGGCCGCGCGCGAGGTGAAAACTGAGTGTGAGGCGCGCAGAACGCGGGGATTACCCGCCGTCGACTATGAGTAAGGGCGAGATTGTGATGAAGATCCTTGCGCACAACGGGCACAACCTCATCGAAAAGGAGAAGTTTGGGATCCAGGATCCCGGGCGGATCGCCAAGTTTGGATACGACCGCGAGTTCGGCCTCCGGAAGCTCCGGCCGACGGCGAGGGATGGGATGTAATTGGGATGGGATGGGATGTAAGTAAAATGTAAATTAAGTTTGTAAGTAACAATTACCTTTTTACTTCGGCTCTTGGACGTACACCAAACCAGTGGGGACGTAAGTATCCCCGACATAGGGCTCGGGCTCCCCGACATATGGGATGGGATCGGGGATCGCTAACTGATCCCACCAGGATCCCACATCCCAGCTACTCTGCTCATCTACTAAAGACAGCGGATCCCAGCGAACTACGGTGGCACGCTGCTTAGCGACGGCGTGCGCTTTGCGCTCATCGGGAGTACCGATGGAAGCCGCTTTGGCTTGCTTGGAAGCTTGGCGAAGGTCCTTAGACCTTTCCGAAAGCTTCGAGCGCCGCTTCTTCTTTCCGATGCGACCTGGCATGGTTTGACGAAATTAGGGTTAGGGGGGAGGCCCGGACCTCCTCTGGGCCGTGCCCAGCCCTGTTGTGGCGCGGCGGTGCACGACTGCACGCGATGACGTGGCACGAGATGAGCTCGTGTGAGCTCGCATCAATCTCGTATGGGCGAGATCGCAAGTGCCCGGGTTGTCATCAAGGAGCGTGACACGGATTGCGGGATTGGTACTCGGCCGTCCCCTCCCCCCCTACACTACTAAGTACACGAATCCAGGTTAGGGTTAGGGTTAGGGTTAGGGTTAGGGTTAGGACGGGTGTGACACTGTCCCTCCCTAGGGTTAGGGTTAGGAGTGGTACTCGGCCGTCCCTCACCCCCTACAGTACCCAGTACACGAACCCTGCGTGTCACGCTTGGATTTAATTCCGTTGGGGGTAGGGTACCCTACCCTGCCCGGTACCGAACCCTGGCCCAGGCTCGAGAGACTCGGCGACCCCTATATCGTGTATATGCCGTGTATGCGCTGGAGTCACACACAGATCACAGTGACACACCACTCACAGCTCTAGCTTCAGCACCGAAAACGGCGGCATCGTAAAGTGCATCACGCTCTGCGTGGGGCTGAGGCGATGGAGCGGCACCGCCTCCGCCAAGCGCACTCGCGACGCGTCGTGCAGCTTCGACAGCTGCGAGCTGTCGGGGTAGATGGGCTGCCCCTGTCGGTGCCACTCCGCGAGGGGGTTGGCGTGCGCCTCGTCGACGCGGAACGCGCGGGCGGTGGGCGGGAGGGTTGCGTCGCTCCGGTGGATGACGGCGAGGCTGACGTTTTGCGCAGTGCAAGCGGAGCGGTTGCGGTGGAAGTTGGAGAGGAGGAGGACCACGTGCCCCTGGCTCTGGCCCGCTGCGTCCCATAGGCGCCGGCTCCCGCCGAGCGGCCCCTTGAGCGCGCCTCCGCCGCTGCCCTGCGGACGCGTCGCCAGCAGCGAGACGGTCGAGGAGCCATCTGCGGGCGAGACGTTTCCGGACACGGGCAGGCGGTAGTCACCGAGGGAAGCGAGCATCTCAAACGCGCGCCAAGCTGGCTTGCGAATGCCATGTACGGTCATCAGCCCGTAGCCGTTGTGGAAGGGTGCCGATGCCATCCACGCCTCCTCGAAAATGTCTGAGAAGCTCCACCACGAGACGAGGTCGACGGAAGCGAGCAGGCCGACGTTGCGGACGACAAAGGCGGCAGCGGAGGCGTCGTCTCGCGAGGAGTCGCCGAGGCCGTTGTTGTACTCGGTGAGGAAGAAAGGGAGGCCAGCCTTGTGGACAGCGTCGCTCGCGGAGAGCACCTTGTGCGCGGAGCAGCCGGCGAGACTCAGCCGAGATGCCGCCGAGATGCCGCCGAGGTGCCGCCGAGGTGAAGCCGAGGTGCAGCCGAGATGCCGCCGAGGTGCCGCCGAGAGCGCCTTGTGCGCGAAGCAGTCCGGGTCGCGCGCCGTCGCGTTGGTGTCGCAGATGGGGGAGGTGGGGTACAGGTGGCTGCTCACGAAGTCCACTGGCGTTGAACTCGCGCGGCACGCGGCGACGAACGGCTCCACCTCCTCCAGCGCCATCGTCGCCGGCCCTCCGACTCTCAGCCGCGGAGAGACGGACTTGAGGCCACGCGCGCTGGCGTTGTACAGCCGCATGTACGGCTCGGGGAACGGGACGCCCCACAACTCGTTCCAAACCTCAAAGTGCCACTCGCTCACCGCGTCGAGGCCGTACCGACCAACGAGGTGCTCCGCGACGGAAGCGACGAGGCCCTCCCACTCGGCAAACGAGTCGGGCGGCATGGCGAGGCCCTTGTAGGCGCCGCTGCCGCCTAAGGAGGAGCCGAAGACGTGGTTGTGGAGAGCTGTGTCGGCTCGTCGGTGTGGCGTGGCGTGGTGAGCGGTGTGTTCGCACGGACGGTGCCTCCTCTGTCTCAGTGCAGTCTCCTAATCGTTTGCCGAACGCGTAGTCGCACGGCTGCTCGCCAGCTTTGCCGCAGGCAACAAGGGCAGCGGGCGTGAAGGAGAGCTCGACGACGGGGCGGAGGCGGAGGGCGTGCACGGCGTCGAAGACCTAGCACCGTTGGCTGCACGGTCGTGTGTATCGCGCGCCTTGCGGGGGGGGCGCGGAAAAGAGGAACCTCTTAGCGCCATCGCCATGGTGCTGCAAGCAGCGCCGGGCGACGACGACTTACCGGTCGCTCGCATGTGTGTGCGTGCGTGTGTGCGTGTGCGTGTGCGCGCCTGGTCGACGTTGTAAAACTCGAGGCGGCCTTTAGCGGGCAGGACTCCCATATCGTCGTCGAGCAGGCCATGGCCGCGGATAGCGCCGAAGCCGAGCTCGTTCACCGCCAGCGCGAGCTGTGATTGCCAGTCGGCTCGCGTGCCCAAGAGCATGTGGCCTGAGCCGACACAGCGCTGCCAATTCTTCGCGAAAGGCTCAGCGGCAGCCAAGAGGTCGACAGAGGCTTTTGTGTTCGGAGAGACGGGGTGGCAAGGGTTCGGGCTCCTTGTCGCTAGGGGTGAGGTGCGTGGATCCTGTTTGTTGTGCGGCGGCTGCGCGAGGCGGCGGCGCGGCGCGGCGGCGGGCGGGGCGGAGCGGGGCGGCGCGACCATCAGCAGACGCCCGGGCCTTTGGTCGCTGGAGCTCGGCAATGGTCGCGCCGCCCTCGACTCAAAAGGGGCTGCCTTCCATCCGCCGCTGCTCAGGCCGGGGGAGGGGGGGAAACCTCCTGTTCCTCGCGGAACGGGAGCAGGCCCCTCCTTGCCCGGTCTGCGAAGCAGGGCGGTGGTCGTGCCGTCTTCGCTTCACAACGACCACGCCGCAATCGTCGCCGGCGCGCGACACGTTCTCGTCAGCAGGACTGTCCTCGTCGAGAGTGTGTGCCGCCAAGGCGGGACGCACCAGGGACAGTGCCGACGGGACGCGGCTCGAAGGGTGTGGCTCCGCAGCGCGGCTGGCACTCGTCGCAGAGGCCTCACCTTCGAAAAGTCGGGCATGGCTCCACCCGCAACTTTCTCGCTAACACGCGCGCACCGCCGAGCCTGCGGCGGGCGCGCTGCGGCCGCACGTCTACCTTCGTCATAGTGCCACGACGTGCGGCCTAGATTTAGCCCACGCGCCTCTGCTCGCAAACACTCACCCATTGAATTGTCACTGCCCGTGAGTGCGAGATAGGGCTAGCCGCAGGCAGCTAGCCTCTGAGGAGAGCGTCCATAGACACCTCACATGACCCCACACACGGTCTCGTCCGTGCCTCGCCGGCCGGCGAGATTGCTGGAGGTAGAGCAAGACTGCTCTAGCCTCGCATGTCACTTCCTGTTGTCTGTTGTTTGTTGTGCCCTTGTTTGTTCTTCTGGTGCCTTGGAGTGCTGGGGGGGGCGACAGGGAGGATGTGGCCCTGAGTTATGTGTACGCCTACTCTCAGGGTGTGTGGCAGCCAGCTGGCTGTGTGTCTTGTGAGCCTGTTTGTGTCTGTGTGTCGCTCGTGCGTGTCGTCATCATCTGTCTAGCGTCCACCCATACCGCGTTGGTGTCCAGTCCGAGCCTGGCTGTTCTTCACCTTTCTACCTACCTACCTACCTTGTTGTGCCCTTGTTTGTTTCTCTTGGCACCTGGGAGTGCTGGGGGGGGCGATAGGGAGAATGTGGCCCTGAGTTATGTGTACGCCAACTCAGGGTGTGTGGCAGCCAGCTGGCTGTGTCCTGTGTGTCTTGTGAGCCTGTTTGTGTCTTTGTGTCGCTCGTGCGTGTCGTCATCATATGTCTCGCGTCCACCCATACCGCGTTGGTGTCCAGTCCGAGCCTGACTGTTGTTCATCTTTCTACATACATACACCTGAGAGGGGTGTCTGTGATCCTGAGCCGCCCCTGCCCTGTGAGAGCTGTCGGGCTGTCGGGCACTGTCAGGCGCTGTCCAGGTTTGCTGTCAGGCTGTCAGACCCTCTCACTTCCATCATACAATTATCTCCTCCAACAGGGTTTGCTGCAAATTTTCCTCACGGTATATGAGTCGCCCGATCTCGCTCGATTTCACAGCACAAACTGACGGATGGCCGAGCGTTCTAAGGCGCTACGTTCAGGTCGTAGTCTCTCGAAAGGGGCGTGGGTGTGCTACCACCATGCGCAACAGGGGTGGGTTGTCAGGGGCAAGCAGGGAGCTCGATAGACTTCCACGTGGCGACTGAGCCCTGGCTGTCAGGCTGTCAGGTACTGTCAGGTGATCTGTCAGGCTGTCGGGCACTGTCAGGCACTGTCAGGTGCCTCTGACAGACAGCTGTCAGGTGCTGTCAGTGCTGTCGGGTGCTGCTGTATGCTTGTCGGGGATCTGGTGCTGTCGGAGCTGTCAGGTGTTGCTTTGTAAGATGCTGTCGGAGCTGCGCCTGTCAAAGCTGTCAGGCGGCTGCTGCTGCTGTCAGACGTAGCTAGGGCCGGGCTGTCAGGTGCTGTCAGGTGGTGCTGTCGGGGTGCTCTCATCCTCTGACACACACCAGCCACACTTATGACACTATCAAGAGGAGACCCCAGCGAGTGAGAGTAGATCCACACAGCAGGAGCCCTAGATGCTAAGTCTGTATTTTGTGTATTTGGACTCAGGCTGGATACAAGCGTATTTGTGTGTACAAGCTCGCCGTCGCCAATTTGCTCGTGAGACGTACCGTGCTGATTGCGCAAGCCCTCGCCGACGCTGGCGCGACCTTCATCATCGAGAATCCGCCAGACAGAGGCGACGGGCCGCTGTATCAGGCGAAGTTCGCGTCGCACGCGCCGCTGTGGCTCGTCCCCGAGGTGGTCGAGCTCGTCCAGCGGACCGGCGCTCGCATGATCACGTTCCCACAGTGCGCACTGGGCTCGAGGTACCAGAAATGGACGTCGCTCCTCGTTTCGCCCGAGCTCGAGCCGCCCTCGTCCGAGCCTGCTTGCGCGCCAAGCGGCCGCTGCACGCACCACCCGCCTGATGTGAAGTCGACCGCCTGCTCGCCGTCAAACGTCACTATCTTGCCGCCACCTCTCGCGTTTAGCACGCGCGTCTGACTGCGTGGTCCCACGAGCTCCTCTGCCTCATTTGCGGGCTCGGCCTCGAAGTCCACCAGCGCCGACACAACCACCCTCGCGCCCGACCCACCCCAGCCTTTGATGTTCTTCGGCATCCACGACCCTCGCTCGAGCGCGCCACGACGTGCCTATGAGCGTGGAGGTGTACGAGGCGCCGCTGGCGACAGCCGGCAGGAGCGAGAGCATATCACCCAGGGGGCGTAACCCCTCGTCGGTGCCGGGTGGGTGCTACACGTCCGTTCACGCGCACGAGCTTCTTGAGCAACCCTTACCCACCTCACGGTCCGGCTGAGGCTTGGACCCACCCACCCTCCCTCCACCCCAGGCCTGGCTGATATGAGTGAGGCGAGGAACCCACACACCGACCGACCGAACCCCCCTCCCCCCACGGCCACGCCCCACCCAACCAACCACCCCAGGCTCACGGGGAGACACAAACCAAGCAAACGCACCCAGCCTCGCGCGGCGACGACTAAGACAGAGACACGGATAAGCAGACGTGACCCAAGCGACAAAACAGAGCACGCGAGGGCCGCCATCTTGGACTGCGAGGCGAATGGAAAGCCTCTCATGCCACTGGGTGCGCAGGACTCCTCTCTCCATCTGCACATGCACACGCCTCCCAGCTCCCACATGGCATGATATTGTACACCGGGCAGCTGTGGACAGAGTTCACTCTCCCACTCCGACCGAGCTCTCACCGGGCATCAGGACAGGACAGCAGTCCATCTCGTCGGTTCATCCTCGCCCCCCGAAGCGAGGGGATACCTCGCCAGCGACCACCGCGACCTCACTCCGCCACCAGCCACGCGTCGAGCTCCGCAGTCGCCAGCGCTACCCGCCTCTCTGCGCGCGCCTCAGTCAGACCCTCCACCAGCGCCCGCGCTCCCGCGCTCAAATGCTCTGGCTCGACGACCCTGCCGCCGCCGCCGCCGCCGCCGCAGCAGCCGGCGAGTGCGCCCTGTGCCTCGAGCACCTCCATCACGCTCTTCTCGGCGGGCACGCCGGTGAGCAGGTAACGCAGCAGCTTGCCCATCGCGTACGCGTCGATCAGCGTCGCCTGGAGTACAGCTAGGCCACGTCTCTCGTCAGTCTCTCGTGCCATTGCTTGTGGGTATCCGTGCGGTGTGCGGTGGTGTGCAGTGGTGTGCGGCGTGCCGCGATCGTTTGAACTGAGGCTGCCCACCACTAATCACTATCGGCGTCGCCTCCTCGAAGCTCATTTGCGCCGACGTCTTGCCCGGCGCCAGGTTGGCGACCTAGGTGGCAGGCAGCCGACATGCGGCCAGTCCCGTGTGGATTAGAACTAGCCCAGTCCCTTCGCTTGACGTTGGGCGTAGAGCTTTACTGATGTTACGACCGCTGCTAATGCACGACCTCCGGCGGCGCGTAGCCGCGCGTGCCCACCAGCGACATCTCGTGGAGCGCCGGCAACTCGTGGTCGTGCAGCACCACCTAATCTCGGGCAATCTCGGGTGTGGCCTCGGGTTATCTCGTGCAACGCCTGCACCTCGTGAAGGGGAGCACCGGCGGCGCTGCTTCTTTTCCCGAAGCCTTGGAGGCCGAGGCCGAGGCCGACGCTGAGGCCTTTAAGTTCAAGGCGGACCCATCCGCGTCGGCGGGCGACGTGCCGTGCGCGGGCGAAGCGGCGGCGAACACGACGCTCGCGAACGCGTCCCCGGGTTGGAAGGTGTGTATGACGCTCGTCCGCGCCGACGAGCGGCGCCTGCTCGCAGCTGTGGAGGTAAGAAGACATGTTCCCGGCTGCAGAGAAGAGCGTGGGCGTCGCGCCGGAGCGAGCGGCGGCGGCTTGGCTGCCGCTGCTGCAGCGGCAGCTGGCGCGCAAGACCAAAGTCGAGGAGCTTGACGACACACCCGTCGAGCGGCGTTTGCTTGAGGTCGTCCAGTGGGCGATCGAGCATCGCGTTCGCCGCCTTGACGTCGCGGTGGATGATGCCCCGGGAGTGGAGGTAGAGGAGTGCCGCTAGCGGAGAGAGTGGAGGTGTCTCAGAAGTGTCCCCGAGAGAGTGGAGGTGTCTCGGAAGTGTCCCTTACCGATCATCTGCCGCGCCAAGAGCCGCGCCTCTCCTTCCGCCAGTGCGCCGCGCGCGTCGATCAGCTGCTGCAGCTCCGGCCCGCGGCAGAGCTCGAGGTAGAGGAAGACCACGCCTGGTGTTGGATTCATGACAGATGAATCCACAGATCAACTATTAAGGCGGCTCGAGGTAGTATGACGGCCACACGCCGCCCTCGCGCCGCCAGCCGTACAGCCGCAGCACGCCCTCATGGCGCAGCCCCTCCATCAGACGCACCTTGAGGCGAGGTTCTTAGGTACGGTAGGGTCGTCGCCACACAGAGAGTGCCAAAGCCTCGTGCCGTCGGAGCGGTGTGTGTGTGTGTGTGCGTGTGTGTGTGTGTGTGTGTGTGTGTGTACGCAAGGCGCCACCTCGCGCAGCAGCGTCTCCTCCGAGGTTGCGTCGCGCGCCATCAGCGCCGCCAGGTCGACCTCCTTCACTGCCACGTCGACTGCTCCGGCTCCGGCGCCGCCCGAGCCCGCGGCCGCCCGCTGAAGCCGCCCACGGCGCACGACGCCGAATCCACCGCGGCCGAGGACCTCTGGCAGTACCTCCACCTGCAGCGCGCTGCTCATGGCGGTCGCCTCGTGGCTGCCGCCGTCGCCCCCGCCGCCACCGTCACAGGAGGGGCGCGAACGCGACACCGAAAGGCGGGTGGCGGTGTTGCGAATAATCGTCTGCCGGTGGCGCCATAGCGAGAGCCACCGCTCGTTGGCGAGTGGTTGCCCCTCCTCCGCCGCGTCGTCGACGAGTATCGTGGGCCGCGTCTTGGGGGCCTACGGCATGAAAACACATGTTGTATATGGTGTCGTGTGTTCATGCAAGCTGAATACGGCGAATACGGTGCTGATACAGTGTCATCTCGAAAGTCTTGGGGGGGCTGTGTTACTTCAAGCATCTGGCGTGGGCGCCGCGTCAACGGTGCGCTGCACCGTGCACGTGTAGCCGGTGCCCTTTGAGCCAGCCGGCCGGCTCAGCGCCACCGTGAATGGCAGCGCGACGCTCGGCGGCGGCGGGGCCGCCTCAAGGCCCGGCACGGGCGGAAGGTTTGGGGAGGCGGGGCTAAGGGCCTCGACGATGCGCGGCACGTCGGCGTCAACCAGCCCAGCGAGGAGGGATGTCTTGACGAATCGGCCGCGTAGCTCGTCGCCGCCATCCTCTCCGAGCAGATCGCGGTCGTCAATGGCCACAAAAGCGCCAATCTGCGGCGTGCCGTTGGCCGAGCACGCCAGATTGTACGCGCGCAGCCACAGTAAGATCTCCACCGGCCGCTTGGTGAGCCACGGCGGAAACGGGCAGGGCGTCATGCCGATCACGTGCAGTCCGTACCAGCTCAGTGCGGCCACCAGCGACGCATACTGCTTCGGCACGAGCCGCCAGTGCGAGGAGATGACGACGACACAGCCGGGGACTGCGGCGGCCGCGAGGCGGAGGCGCTCGACTTTTTTGACGTCGAGCATTCCGATGCGCCGACTGTCGATGACGCCGTCAACGTCGAGAAAGATGGCTGCGAGCTGTGTTTCCACCATTATGGGGTGGGGGGAACAGGCAAATGACGATGAAATAAAAAATTGTGCACCGTTATATATGTGCGCGAAGTGTGTACGCTTTGTACTGTCCATCCTGCGCGGTGGGTGGGTTGGGTGAGTCGTCCCTTCTTTCTTTCTTCTGAATTCTTTCTTCCATTTGCAAGAGCCACATACACTGAAGTGAGTGAGTGATCAGGATCGGCTGCTCGGCTGTGAACTGACCTCGCTGTGAATGTCACCGCCGTCACAGACACTATTGTCCATGAAAGGTAAGACTGATAGTAGAGTAGAATCGGGTCGAGCGACCGGCCCAGTCGACAGCCCTCCCCTCAGCAGAGCGGGCGAGAATCCTAACGGATTCACGCCTCAACAGCGCCCTAAATTCGGCCCAAGCCCTCACTCGCCAGCCCACACCAGTTTTCCAGGCCTGCCCTCACCACGACTGTCGTTCTGGTCCCTTCCCCCACGCCGAGTGCGAGGCACGCACGATGGAGGACGAGCTCGAGCTGCTCGGCGCGATGTTCAGCAGCGACGAGGACGAGCTTGTCGTCGAGCGGCCGACGGGTGGCGGCGCGACGATCTCCGTCCGCTTGCGCCCGTCAAGCGGCGGCGAGCAGCGGAGGAGGCTCATGGAGGCGACGCTTGCGCTTGAGCTATCGCAGGCGTACCCCGAGTCCGCGGCGGTATGTCGCCTCTCGCGCTCCCGCGGCATGGTCGGCGACGAAGAGGCAGCGCTCCTCGCCGCTCTCACCGCGCTCGCCGCGGAGGCGGCGTCGAGCGGCGAGTCGTGTGTGTATGCGCTTGTCGAGGCGGCGATCGAGAAGCTCACCGAGCTGAACGCCGGGGGAGACTGCCCAATCTGCCGCGACGACCTGTTTCCGCGTGGCGCGGCGCCGCCGCCGCCGACCTACGTCTCTGCCTGCTTCCACTCCTTCCACTGTCCTCTCTGTTGTCGGCGAGCCGAGCTGCCTGGCGGCTGAGGTGGCATGCTCAGAGCAGAGGCCACGAGTAGGCGTCTGTCTCGGCGCCTGGTGGCTCGCCGCGCCGGCGCCAAAGGCGGACGCCGCCGCCCGCACTTTAGCTGCCTCTCGGCTGCCTCTCAGCTGCACCTCGGCTGCCTCCCGGCTGCCTCCCGGCTGCACCTCGGCTGCCTCTTGGCTGCCTCTCGGCTGCCTCTCGGCTGCCTCTCGGCTGCCTCTCGGCCGCCTCTCGGCCGCCTCTCGGCTGCCTCTCGGCTGCCTCTCGGCTGCATCCTGCCTGCTCACGCATCTAGCTGCGGACAGGCGGACGCCGCCGCCCTGCCGTCGGCGGCGCAGCGGCACGCGTCGGCTGCGCGCGCTGCGGAGGCGGACGCGCGGCAGCTGAGCGCGAAGCTCGCCGCCGCCGCCGCCGCCGCTGAGGCGTTCGCCTCTCTCTCTCTCTCTCTCTCTCTCTCTCTCTCTCTCTCTCTCTCTCTCTCTCTCTCTCTCTCTCTCTCTCTCTCTCTCTCTCTCTCTCTCTCTCTCTCTCTCTCTCTCTCTCGCCTCCCGCCTCGCGCGGCGGAGCTGCAGTCGAGAGACGCAGCGGAGAGGCGGCGGAGAGACAGCCGAGAGGTCCGTCTGTCGGCAGGCGCTCTCCTCCCGCCTTGCGCAGCTCTGCTCGCTCGACCCGCCGCCGCCGCCCGGCGCAGTGCGCAACTCTAGATGGGGAAGACTGGCCCAGGCCGTGTGTGTGCCTCCACCCTCCCTCCCGCCGCCTCCCCTGCCGCCGCGTTGGCGCGCGCGTTCGCAGGGCGGGCTCGGTGAGCTCAGAGCGCCGCCGTGGTCACAGCCGAAATGAGCGACGTGTGTCCTGCACACCGCAGGTGCGCAAGGTGGAGGAGGAGGCGAAGGCGGCCGAGGCGGCTCGTGCTGCCCTCGCCCAGCGGCGCGCGCGGGCGGAGAGGCATGCGGCGGAGCTGGCGAGGGTCGCGGCGGCGGCGGCGGAGCAGCAGAGCGCCATCGAGGAGGAGGCGCCGCTGCGATTCGGACAATCTCGGCCATATCTCGATCAGTCTGGGCCACTCTCGGCCGTCTCTCGGCCGTCTCTCGGCCTGATCCCGGCCCACATCTCGGCCCCTCTCGGCCCCTCTCGGCCCCTCTCGGCCCCTCTCGGCCCCTCTCGGCCCCTCTCGGCCCCTCTCGGCCCCTCTCGGCCCCTCTCGGCCCCTCTCGGCCCCTCTCGGCCCCTCTCGGCCCCTCTCGGCCCCTCTCGGCCCCTCTCGGCCAGTGAAGCAGAGGTCTCACCTCTCGCGGCGTCCCTGTTGCAGCCTCCGCACCTTTTGCTCTCAGGCGCCGCTGCCGTGCCCGGTCTGCAGGGCGCCCCTCACGGCTCAGAGTCTGACGGACGCTGGCGTGTTGAGTCATGAATTGAGTATGAACGGATTCGCTATTCATTGATAGGCTCAGAGTCTGAGGGAGGCCGGCGTGGCGCGCCATGCGCCGGCCGC
This sequence comes from Emiliania huxleyi CCMP1516, assembly GCF_000372725.1. NCBI lineage: Eukaryota > Haptophyta > Isochrysidales > Noelaerhabdaceae > Emiliania > Emiliania huxleyi. Next base: position 572,211 of record NW_005199443.1, on the reverse strand, counting down.
GCCGCCGAGCCGGCAGACGTCCCCGGTGGCGTTTGAGCGGTGGACGCCGCCGGCGTGGGCGGTGTGCAGGGGCGGGCAGGCGGCGGCGGGGGAGGCTGCGGGGGAGGCGGAGGCGGAGGCGGAGGCGGCGGGGGAGGCGGCGGCGGGGGAGACGGAAAAGGCGGAAGAGGCGGCGGCGGAGGCGGCGGCGAATGCGGAGGCAAAGGAGGCGGCGGGGGAGGCGGCGGCGAATGCGGAGGCGAAGGAGGCGGCGGGGGAGGGGATGGGGGAGGGGGTCGATGCGGGAGGGGGACGTTTGCGCGGGAGGGGCAGGGGCGGGCGAGGGGAGCGGAGGGGGAGGAGGGGAGGCTTGTGCGGGGGC
>NW_005199443.1:551195-571750 GCF_000372725.1 Emiliania huxleyi CCMP1516 | reverse complement strand
CCTCCGCCGCCATTAGACTCTCTCCACCCTTCGGGTGCTTCTCGTCCACACACCAGTCCCTCTCGTCCTAGGCCTCGCCCCGCCTCGCCCGCCGCCCGCAGCCGCACCCGCCGAGGAGTCACCGGGAGGGAGCGGCGCCAGGACCGCGGAGGAGGGGAGGGGGCGCGGGCGGGCGAACCATGCTGCGGGGCGGCGCGGAGGCGCCCGCGGGGCAAGCAGAGGGCGAGGCGGCGCTGTCGTGGGTGGGCGAGCGGGCGGCGGCGGGGCTGGCGTTCGTGCGGCGGCGGCGAGTCGCGCCTGACGAGTCGCACCCTCTCAGAACAACAGTCAACACCAAAGCCGACGCCCGCCACCTCCACACCAACACCTGAGGGAGGGTGTAGAGGATGTAGAGTGTAGAGCGCTGTAGAGCTGTAGAGATGTAGAGCTGTAGAGCTCTACATCCGCCGCGTGGCGCCGAGGCGCCGGCCAGTCGCAGCCGTGAGGCATGCCACAGCAGCAGAGGCACTCCCACCCATTGGGCGGGCAGACAGAAGGCCAGGGCAGCACTGGCAAGTGCAACGCGCCTCATGTCGGAGAGCGACCGTGCCTCGTAGAGAGGCTTGTATTTTAAGAATTCTTTGCGCCAGTCCACGACAGGAACAGCTGGCGCGGACTGGCACACACACCGGCACACCACCGGAGCCGCCTAAGCGACCCCAAGCCCGCACCAAGCCCGCATGGCTGAGGCCGGAGGCGCGGCGCCTGCCCTCGACCGGCCGTGCCGGGCGATGTTCGCACTGCTCATCGCCTTGTTCGCGAACGCGGTTGCGATGGCGTCGCCCTTCCCGTTCGCGCCCTTCCTCGTCCTGCACTACGGCCTCACCGACGACCGCGCCGAGATTGGCTACTACGGCGGCTTCATCCTCTCCGCCTTCATGCTTGGTCGTGCCATGTCGTCGTACCACCTCGGCCTGCTGTCGGACAAGCACGGCCGCGTCCTCGTCATCGAGATCGGCCTCCTCTCCTGCATCATCTTCCAGCTCCTCTTCGGCCTCGCGCCGACCTTTGGCGCGGCGCTCGCGGCGAGGCTGCTCATGGGCCTCTTCAACGGCATCATCGGTGTCGCAAAGGCCGCACGCTCAGTGAGACACGCCACAATCTCATCATCGCTGCGAGAAGGCGTCGCATGTGTCGCAAAGGCGATGCTGCCCGAGCTGGTGACTGCGGCGCAGCAGCCGCGCGCCATGTCCGCCATCTCTGGCATGTGGGGCCTCGGCAATGTCGCAGGCAGTGTCCGGCGGCCTTATCATCAACACAGACGGTGGTGACACGAATCACAGCCCCACAACTCGCAGCAACACATCGTCGCAGACAGGCTCTCTTCTCATGCGCCCGCTACCGATGAACTCTGAACTGGTCCGTTGCACCAGGACCCGCGCTCGGCGGCCTGCTCTACGGGGTCCCTCTCTTCGCCGGCGTCGACGCGCCGGCGCCGCTGCCAACCTCGCTCGGGGCCTGTTCACACCTTCAGCTGTGAACAGGCGTCGACGCGCCGGCGCTGCTGCCAACCTCGCTCGGCGCCGGCCTCGCACTGGCTGCCAGATAGAGAGCGAGAGAGAGGTGAAGAGCAGCCACGGGCTTGGACTGGATAGGGGCGCGGGCATGAGCGGACGCTAGACAGGAGACGTCGGCACGCTTGGAGCGACACACAGACACAGAGGCACACAAACACCCATACTCAAAACCGACACTCCGCCAGCTGACACTGCCACACACACCGCGAGAGCCCCCGCGTTTGTAGCCTGGCGTGTGTGCCGTATTCGTGCCGCGTCCTGTGCCTCCGAGCTCGTTTCAATCACCCCGAGAGTGAGCGTAGGCTGCCCTCGGCTTGGTTCGAGTCTGGCTGCCCGAGACGCGCGCGCGCGAGGGCGGCGTTTGCTGCGAGCTGTGAACAGCGTCTCTTCACGGCGCTGCCTGTGAACAGGCGCGGCACGAGGACAGGATTGCGGGCCGTGACGGAGCCAAAGGGAGACGCTGAGGCCGCCGCCGCTGACGGCGCCGGCGGCGGCGGCGGCGGCGGCGGCGGCAGATGCGGCGGCGGCAGCAGCAGCTGCAGCAGCGGCGGCGGCGGCGGCGGCGGCGGCGGCAGCTGCAGCAGCGGTGGCGGCGGCGGCGGCGGCGGCAGCAGCAGCAGCGGCGGCGGCGGCGGTGGCGATGCACGGAGAGGAGCGCTGCGGGGGTTCGTCGGCGAAGCGCGGGCGGCGATGGCGCTGCCGCTGCCAGCGATGCTGCGGCGGGCGCGGTGCTGCGGCGGCGCGGGCGGCGGCTGCTGCAGAGGGGGAGGGGGTGGAGGAGGAGGAGGGTACGGGGGGCTCCCAGCGTCGGCGTGGGCTTTGGTCCCGGTGCGTGTGTGCTGCTGTGAACGGCGCCTGAGCACGCGTCTAGCTGTGCGCAGGCGTGGGCTCCGGTGCTGGTGTACTGCGCGCTCTCGGGCGCGACTATCTTCTTCGACGAGCTCTACCCGCTGTGGCTGGTACGAGATCGGCCGAGATGAGCTGAGATTGGCCGAGATTCTGCCGGTTGTGGCTGGTCCTCGAGATCAGCCGAGACGAGCTGAGATTAGGCGAGACTAGGAGAGGCAAGGGAGAGCTCGCCATGCGGGTGGACGGCGGCTGTTCACACCTCCAGCTGTGAACAGGTTGCGCCGCGGGACGAGGGTGGGCTCGCCATGCACAGCGGAGACATCGGCGCCACCATCGCCTCGCCCAAGCGCCACCACTGCCGCCGGCTGCTGAGGGGGAGAGGAAAGGAGGCCGTGAACAGGCGCCATCATGGCCTGCTCTGGCGCCGCCCTCGTCACCTTCCAGTTCCTCCTCTACCCTCCTCTCGCCGCGCGCTGTGCGCCGTCTGTCATGTTTGCGCGTTGCGCCGTGCTGTACGCTGTCATCGCCGCCGCCACCCCTTTCCTCGCGCCCCTCGACCCTCGCCCCCTCCCCCTCCCCCTCCCCCTCCCCCTGGAGGGGGGCGGTGCGGCGGAGGGGCTCGAGGCGGCGTCGGGGGTGCGGGGCGGGGACGAGGAGCCTGCCTTGGGTAGTGAGGGTCGTTCAGGCGGCGACGGCGGGGCCTCTTCCCCCCCCGCCTGGCTGCGCATGCTGCTGGCGGCGCACTATTCGGCCTCAAAGTGCGTGGCGAGTGGATGCTACACGTCCGTCGTTCTGATGGTCAGCGGCTCCGTGGCGCCTGTGAACGGCGTCTGTTCACGCCTCGAGGCGTGAACAGGTCCATCTTTCTGATGATCAACGACTCCGTGGCGCCGGAGCTGCGGGGGCGCGTGAATGGGCTCTCGATGTCCCTGTCTTCCTTGTGCAAAGCCGGCGGGCCGACTCTCGGCGCTTGCCTCCCCGCCCAGCGTAGCAGGAGAAAGCGAGCACTGAGCGGGACCTAGAGAGGTCTGGGGTGCTAGCACTACCTCCTTACCACTAGAGTGCGGCTATCTCCCCACATCTCCCCACATCCCCCCACATCTCCCCATATCTCCTTACCACTAGAGTGCGGCTATACCCGCGGTATGGACATAAGCCCCACTCGCCCGGCCTCGCTCTCGAGCTCGGACGGCGTCGCCTTCACGCAAAAACCACAACAACCGGGCCCAAGACAGTCGAGAAGGGAGAGACAGCAACGAGAGTCAGAAGTCAGCACCGGGTCCCAGGAAGCCGAAGTGTCGCCTTCACAGTAGCTCACGGCCGTGACCAGGCGCCGTCCTCTTCGCCTGGTCGCTCTCAAGCGGCGTCGGCCCGCCCTTCGACGTCGCCTTCTCGTTCCTTCTCACCGCCCTCGCGATGCTCTCTGTCGCGCTCGCCGCCTGCAGGCCCGTGTTCACGGCTGGCCCTGTGAAGAGGCGCCGTTCACACTCTCGCTGTCCGCCGCCCGCAGGCACTTGGCGCCCGCCGCTGCCCGCGCACGCGGCTACCTCGGCGGCTCCAGCGCCACCCAGCAGCTCTCGAGGTCTCGAGGGTCGCAGGAGCTGGTCGCCGCGCAGGCTGCTCAGAGCGGCGCGGACAGCGTAACGGCCAGAGAGGGCAGAAGGAGGTAGAAGGTCGGCGCACGGCCGATGGCTCTTGAGCTGACAGACCACCGCCGCGCGGGTCTCTGTACTGGCCCTGCACTGCCACACTGCGCCTGTTCCAGTAGCGTGGTGCGCTACCTCGTACCTGGCGGTCTTGAGTCAATCAGTCACATCTGCAGCACTGTGCGGTGTGCGGAGCGGGCCAGGTAAGGTAAGGTAAGGTAAACTTCTCCACACACACGAGGTGTGGTGGGGCAAGGGGGGGCAACCCTCGCGTCTCCACGTCTAACGACAGGAGCCCCACGGCATTCAAAGTGCAAGGCCCGTTGCGCGTGGGTGAGCGGTGTGTGCGCCCTTGTCTGTGAGAGAGGCTTGTATTTTAAGAACTCTTCTCCCAACAAGGCTGTGAACTCGGTCATTATAACTCCGACTTGCTGCGAAATGTGGAAAGCTAAGGAATTCACAAAGGCAAGATATGCACGGAGACTGTTTTGCTTCCCGTAGCCTCGACCAGCGCCCGCCAGGCGCCAGCCAGCCCGCACACGCCGTCATCAGCGCAGCTCCTTGAGGGCGAGGAGCAGAGCGAGCACGAGCAAGTCGCCGGACGCGAACCATCGGAACCAGGCCGTGGGGAGGCGCCAGCAGGGCGGCTCGCCAACGCCGCGCGGCCAGACGGGCTCCAGCCCCTCGACCACGGTAGCGTGCCTACTCAACAAAGTGTGGACTCTCCTGCCTAATTAACAACTAACTCTCCAGCCCCTCGACCACGGTTAGCGTGCTCAAGCTCCGACGGAAGGAAGGCGTGGCCGAGAGCCGCCGCCGACGGCTGCCCCTCCCCGCCCGCGCGCCGCTCGATCGTACCTCGGCGTATCTCGGCGAACCTCGGCGCCAACGCGTCGACGAGGCTGCTGGCGCGCCGACGCGCGTACTCCCTCGCCGGCGACAGCAGCGCCGCGTCTGCGCCAACCGTCGTCAGCACCAGCACGGGCTCCAGTGAGAGAGACGCGACTGCGGCGCCGTCCGGGCGCGTGGGGCTCGGCGCCTCGAGGTTTGCCTAATTCGTAATCAATGACTACTACGTGAGTAGTTCCGTATACAGTGGGGCTCGGCGGCCTCGAGGGTCGCCTCGGCGATGCCCTGCTCCAGCCTCGCACCCAGCACGCTCGCCTGCCGCGCAAGCCACACCTGTGAACAGCGTCTCTTCACACCTCGAGCTGTGAACGGGCTGCCTGGCGCGCAAGCCACGCAAAGAGCCCCTCGCCGGTTGGCCGCGCGCTCGATGCGCTTGGGGGCGGAGCGACGCCGTCGGTCGCCGTGCCGAGCAGTGCCAGCACCGCGGGTGGCGGCATGTGGGCGAGCGGCGGCGCGGCGAGAGCGACGCAGAGGGAGCGGAGCGCCTCGTCGCGGCGCGTCGTCGATCCGTCAAGCCCGCCGCCCTGACACGCACCGCCGCCGCCGCTGTCCCCGCCCGCCGCCTCCCCCAGCGCCGCCTCCGCAAGCGCCGCCTCCCCCAGCGCCGCCTCCGCAAGCGCCGCCTCCCCCAGCGCCGCCTCCGCAAGCGCCGCCTCCCCCAGCGCCGCCTTCGCAAGCGCCGCCTCTCGACCCCCTCTCGGCGTGACACAGCTCGACAGCCAGCCCGACCGCTCCGCAGCCTTCACCACCAGCTGCGCGCAGCGGAGAGTAGCGGCGCGCGCCGCCGCCGCCGCCCGCTCGGAGGCGGAGGAAGCGCCGCCCCACGCCCACGCCACCGGCGCAGCGAGCAGGCTGCCAGCCCGCAGCGCAAGCCCGCCCGCCTCTTCCGCCGCCCACGCGGCACCCTGCACCGCGGTGCCCGCAGCCTCCGGCAGCCAGCCCGCCTCGTCCCCGCCCCCCCTCCTCCGCACCTCCGCAGCCTCCGCCGCCAGGACACGCTGCCGCGCCTCGCACAGCTCTGCCAGCGTCAGTGCACCCGCCTCGTGCAGCCGCACGAGCTGCGCAACCACGCCGCCCGCCGCAGAGCCGCCCGCCGCCTCCCCGACCGCCTCGTCCGCCGCGGTGCCGAGGGAGTGCGTGCCCGGAGCACGAGAAGGCGGCGGGCCGTCCGAAAGAGAGGGCGGCGGCAGCTCTGCAGCCTCTCCTCCTCTTTCTCCACCACCTCTTCCTCCACCTTCTCCGCCTCTTCCTCCACCGCCTCCGCCTCCACCGCCTCCGCCTCCGCCTCCGCCGCCTCCACCTCCTCCTCCGCCTCCTCCTCCACCTCCTCCTCCGCCACCTCCTCCGCCTCCTCCGCCTCCTCCGCCTCCTCCGCCTCCTCCGCCTCCTCCGCCTCCTCCGCCATCGCTGCCGCCGAGCAATCCTTCTGCCGGACCCTCCCCAGTGATTTCATCGGCAGTGCCACCCCCGCCGCCATCCCCTCCGCCTCTGCCGAAGCCGCCGCCGTCGCCGCCGTCGCCGCCGTCGCCGCCGTCGCCGCCGTCGCCGCCGTCGCCGCCGTCGCCGCCGTCGCCGCCGTCGCCGCCGTTGCCGCCGTCGCCGCCGTCGCCGCCGTCGCAACCGCTTCTCTCTCCGCCGCTGCTCGCGCCGACCATATCACTGACGCCACCAAACGGCGAGGGAAGGGCGCCGCTGCGCTCTCCGCCCTCAAGACGGTGCGCGAAGGAGGACGGCTCCGGGAAGGCTCCGGCGGGGGCGCCGAGCAGGGCTGCCACGGCGGACGTCACCTCCGATGCGGCTGGGAGGGGCGGCGGCATGGAGGAGGAGGCGAGGTAGCCTGCGAGCAGCGGCGGCAGCAGCAGCGGCGTGCCGATGCAAGCCGCGACGCGGGCGGGCATGGCGGCGAGTGCTGGCGCGGAGGCGAGGCTCGCGAGGACGGCGTGGTAGAGAGAGTCCGACCCGCTTGCCCGCAGCACCACCAGCTCCTCCCGGAGCCCGAGCGCCACGTACAGTGACGGCATCGCAAAAAATGGCAGCGCAAGCGACGGGCGCGTCCCAATCAGCCGCACGCCAGCAGCAAGCGTGCCGGCCGACAGCAGCGCTGCGCTGCTGGCTGCGAGCCACTCCACGCGGGTCACCGAGAGCTCGAGCAGGCGGGTAGGGTGCACAGGAAGCCGTGCCAGCCGACGTCTCGCCCAGCCGCCAGCGAGGTCGTGCGCCAGCACGATCGCCGCACCACCGGCTGCCCACCGACCGCACGTGCGGAGTCCGCCACCGAGGCGAGTGGCGGCGAGCGAGCCGGCGGTGGCGGCGAGCAGGCAGCGGTTGGCGTCGGCGTCGGCCAACATCGGCATGGTGCAATACAAGGCCACTCCGTCGCCCTACCGCCGGCCGCCTTACGCTACGCTCCAGGAGCTAGCTGCAGACACTGACACGCCAAGGGAGGAGGGCACGCCGCCACCACACAGGGCTTTTCACGGAGAGGAGTGCGGTGCAGCGGTGCGGATGGCCGGGCCAAAAAAAGAAAAAATGTGGATAAACATGGAATCTTGGGTGCACGCCGCCATGCTGCTGTCGGCAATCGGCCTCTCGGCCGGTGCGCACTCGGAGCGACGACGGCCGAGCGCTGATCGCGAGGATGGCTTGCAATGAAAAAGTACGCCGCCGAGCGTGCCACCGACGGCGTCCCGGCGGCGGTGATGGAGTGTGAGACCTGAGGCTACGGAGGTGACGCCTGAGGTACCGGCCCGTGCACAGCGACTCAGCCGGCGACCGCCACGGGCTCAGACGAAAGCTGGCGGGCGCCCGCCTCGTGTCGCGGGAAATTGTGTTTCTTTTAATCTCCGAACTCCGGGAAGCTGCGATGGGGTTTTGAGACAGAGCGGCCGTACTTGAGCGCCCCAGGAGGCTCGATCCTGAACTGAGGGCCACGCTGATTCGGAGGCTATCGGCCCTGGAGCAGCTCACCCACGCGACAGACAGCCTCCAACGTGGCGAACGGCGGGCCGCGATCGCACACCTCGAGGGAGCTGGCGGCGCGCTCGGCTGCCCTGCGTCTGCCTGCGAGCCTCATCGTCCGTCACCGGCTCGAATCGGCCCACGCGATCCCGAGAAACCGATGCCGTGAGCGGCCCCATGCTCACAGTCGCATGCGCTGTACGTAGGCCCGAGTGCGAGAGATTTGGAAGTGCTCCTGCGTGTGCATGGCCAGCTGCAGACGAGGCTCACAGGCAGCAGTTGAGATGTTCAACACGCCTTCGACGGTTCTTTCTGGTATGGCTCTATGAGGAATGATGGTGCTTGCGTGGCTGCGTGTTCGCGGTGCACGCGGTTCGTGGGGGTTCACAGTTTCAAAATCTTCTTCCAAAAAAAAGGCAGCGTGCTCGAAGGTAGCAGACATCCCCCATTTTTGACTGATTTTTGAGAGGGTCAACACGCGCGCGCGAGGATGGGTTGCATGCCAAACGGGCCCGACCCGCGACCGGGCCGCCGCCCTCACCGCCGCAGCCACACGAGCGAGGGGCACGCCAGCAGCAGCGCCCGCTCCGCAGCCTCCGGCGAGAGGCCGAGCTCACAGCAGATCTGGTCCATGGTATGGCGCCCGTCGCACAAGTGGCGCCATCCGCCGCCGCCGACCAGACCCGCCCGCCCGCCCGCGCCGTGCACGCCGGTGCGGTGTGCCGCCGCCGGACGGGGCGCCGAGGAGGGCTGCGCGTGGGCGCCGCTCGCCTGTGTTCACACACGCGGCTGCGGTGAAGAGACGCCGTCCACACCGCCGACCGGCGCGCGTAGTGGCGCAGCTCACCCCGGGCATCGGAGGCTCCGACAGCGCCGAGGAGCGCCCTCTCCCCGCGGCGGCTCCGGGAGGGGAGTGCTGGTGGTGAAGCTGCGACTGCCGCTGCCGCTGCTGCTGCTGCTGCTGCTGCTGCTGCCGCTGCTGGTGCTGCTGGTGCTGCTGGTGCTGGTTGTGGCCGGCGAGAGTGAGGGCGATGCTTCCGCCGCCGAGGAGGTTGTGGTGCTGCGGGTGGTCTGGCTGGTGGCGCTGGTGGTGCTGCATCGGGCTGCTGCTCTCCTCCTCGCGCACCTGTCGAGATGAGCCGAGATGAGCCGAGAAGAGCCGAGATGAGCCGAGATGAGCCGAGATGAGCCGAGGTGAGCCGAGAGACGATGAGCCGAGAGATTGCTATTGCCTGCGATTATCTGAGGCCACCCAAGATTGCCCGAAACCACCCGAGGTCACCCGAAACCACCCGAGGTCACCCGAGGTCACCCGAGGCCACCCGAGGTCACCCGAGGTCACCCGAGGTCACCCGAGGTCACCCGAAGTGCTTCCCCCCTCGCGCACCAAGAAGGAGAGCGAGCAGACGGTGTCCGTGGAGAGCGAGCCCAGGCTGCGCTGCCGCTCCCTGTCCGCAGAGCCGAGGCTTCGCACCGCGATGTCTCGAAGCTCGGGCGGGGCCGGCAGCGGCGGAGACGGCGGCTGTGGCGGCGGAGGGAGAGGCTGCGCCGACGGCAGAAGCCCCGTGCCGGTAGGGTGCATGTGAGCGGGTAGCAGCGTCGCCGCCTCCTCCGCTTCGGCCTCGCAAGCGGCGTGGCCGAAGCCCTCGACGGGCGGCGCGACAGGCACGGTGTGCACACGCCGGAGGAGGCCTATTAATTAATTAGTAATTATTAATCAGTTGATTATTAATTAGGTGTGCACACGCCGGAGGAGGCCTATTAGTTCATTAGTAATTATTGATCAGTTAATTATTAATTAGGTGTGCACACGCCGCAGGAGGCCGTTGGAGGTGGCGAAGCAAATCAGCCGCCGCACGTCCACCGCCGCCGCCTGGGGGAAGGGGGGGGGGGGGGGGGGGCTTTAAACAGGGGGTGTGAAAACGGCCAGCCGCCGCACTTCACACCGCCGCCGCCTCCGCAGGGTGCGCAGCGCACGCCGCCAGCACAGACGTCCAGTGCCTGTTCACGGCCGCAGCTGTGAAGAGAAGTCCGCCTCACCCCCGCGGTCACAGGCCGCCCAGTGCCCCAACGAGGGCGAGCGTCTGCGCTACACCTCCCGTAGATCTCCCCTAGATCTCCCCGCATCTCCCCTACATCTTGCCCCGACGACGGCGAGAGCGAGTCTGCCGGTCGGAACGCGCACAGCAGCTGCAGCAGCGCCGAGAGGAGAGGCAGCGGCGCGTCCGCGGAGGGGCGAGCAGCGTGCCTCGCCCGATCGGCCATGCGCGACGAGGAGGCGAAGAGGAGGCGGAGGCGCGGCGTCGCGGCGTATGCGTGCGCAAAGGCGAAGGGCTCGGTCAGCAGGATCCAGCCGGCCACGAGCAGCGCCTTGGCGGGGAGATATAGGGGAGATATAGGGGAGATATAGGGGAGATGTAGGGGAGAGATAGGGGAGATATAGGGGAGATGTAGGGGAGATATAGGGGAGATATAGGGGAGATGTAGGGGAGATATAGGGGAGATATAGGGGAGATATAGGGGAGACACACGTGGCTACGGATGGGGGACGGCAGGGGCTCGCTGCGCAGCCAATCAATCAATCAACTCTCTCTCCGTTGGGGCCTGCGGCGCTCGCTGCTCAGTCACCTAGCTCACCCACCCACTAACTGCCGGGGCCTGCAAAGCTCGCTGCGCAAGCGGCACGTCGACGGCGCACGCCGCCGCGAGCGCGCTGACACTTCGCACGCCATCGATCGCGCCTAACTAATGATTGATTATTATTAATTAGTTATTAATTACTGCTCACTTCGCACGCCATCGATCGCGCCGAGCAGCCGACGCACTGTCAGGTCCCAGGTGCTGGCCTACGTCATGATCATCTCCCCTGTATCTCCCCTGTATCTCCCCTACATCTCGAACTGTCAGGTCCCAGGTGCTGGCCTGATATGGGGAGATACGGGGAGATAACGGGGAGATGCGGGGAGGTGTGGGGAGAGACTCCGCTTCTAGGGTCGCAGTGCCGTGGGAGCGTCCGGCCTCGCCAACAGCGCCGGGACAAGGTGCTCGGCCACCTTTGGAGGCGGAGGCCTGGGCGGCGGAGGCAGCTCGAGCCTCATCGTGTGCCCCGAGTCGAGCGCGAGCGTGCAGCCTCCTTCCTGCCGCAGCCCGTGCAGCAGCGCCGGCAGGATGTGGCCTAGTACTGGATGGCGGCCACTCGGGCGACGCTCGCGAGGTAGACGAGCGCCGCAGCGGGCCGCATCGGCGAGAGAGAGAGAGCGACTCAAGGAGATGAACAGAGGAGAAGGCCAGTGCGCGCTATGAACAGAGTGAGTGTGCTGGGCGCTGGGAGTGAGAGGATGAGAAAGTGCCCGGGAACACCTAGCTTCCCGCGCGACGCGCACGTCGACAGCAGCCTGTCTCGCCGCTCGAGAGCAGTTAATTAATTAATTAATTAACTAATTAATTAATTAATTAATAGTCTGTCTCGCCGCTCCAGAGCAGTCAATTAATTAATTAATTAATTAATTAATAGCCTGTCTCGCCGCTCGAGAGCAGTCAATAATTAACTAATTAACTAATTAATTAATTAATAGCCTGTCTCGCCGCTCGAGAGCAGTCAGGTGCTCGCACGCACGCCGCAGCACCGTGCCGTACCTGCTGGCACAGTCCTCGCCACCACCGCCGCCTCTGCCGTCTGCTCCGGCGGTCGGGCGGAGGACGAGGGCGAGCGAGAATAAGAGCGCGTTGCGCTCCTACGGCGTCGACTCATCAGCGTCAAGTCGAGTCATTAGCGTCAAGTGGAGTCAGTAGCTTCAAGTGGAGTCATTTCAGCGTCAGAGCAGCGGCCATGGTGTGCTAGGGGTGGGGGGAAGGGTCATTCGCCCTGGGACCCAGCGCTGACTTCTGACTGTCGTTGCGGTCTATCCCTGTCTCGACTGTCTGGGCTTGTGCGTCTTGGGTCCGTGGTTGTGTTTTTGGGGAAGGGCAGAGATCTCCCGCCATGCGACAGCAGCCTCCGTCATGAAAGTGCTAGGATCAGGGCCAGTCAGGGTTAGGGTCAGGGTGAGGGTGAGGGTGAGGGTCAGGGTCAGAGGTAGGGTGAGGGTGAGGGTGAGGGTGAGGGTGAGGGTGAGGGTGAGGGTGAGGGTGAGGGCGAGGGTGATGGTGAGGGTGAGGGTGAGGGTGAGTAAGGGGTCGGAAGACCGACGTGAGGGCGTGCCGTCGGTAGTGTGCAGAGTCTTCAGAGCACCGTGTGAATGGGGAGCATTCGCATTCGCCTTCCTGGGACCCAGCGCTGACTTCTGACTGGGGGGTTGTGTTTTTGTGTGTGAATGGGGAGCGTCAAGTGGAGAGATCAGCGCATCAGCGCAAGCACGGGCCCAAGGTAGTTCAAGGCATCGGGAGAGTGCGGCGCAAGCACATCCACGAGAGATGCATGCTGTTCATGTGAGGTGTGGAGGGTGTCAGAGAGGTGTAGAGATATGAGCAGCGGGGGCCTAACGGGTCCGACTAGTCACCGGACACCGCGGTAGTGGGCAGAGGCGGTGGTCCGGCTACAGCTGACGTCGGACCGAGGTCTGTGTCTCCGCATCTAGCGTTGCGCTCGTACTGTGCGCCCTCGAGGCAGACCGGCCAGCAGAGGACGGAGCGACTCGCGTCGCGCAGCACTAGCAGCTGATTGCACCTGCGAGGCCGCGGCAGCGGCGGAGGCGGTGGCGGCGGTGGCGGCGGCGGTAAACGTGGCGGTGGCAGTGGCGGCAGCGGCGGCGGAGCTGGTGGCATGCTGGCGATTGACGATGTGGTGGCAGTGTCGGCGAGGGCGGCGGCGGTGAAGGGCGAGGAGGCGGCGAGGCGTGGGCTGGTCAGAAACGGTGTGGCTGGCAGCGCACAGCTGCGGCTTCGGTATGAGCACGTCGCACACGGCGTCAAAGGCAGCGGTGGAGAGGTAGCCGGGCGGCTCCTGGAGCGAGAGTGTGCGGCCGAGCCGGTTGTCGAACTCGGCGAAGAGCAGCGCCTGAGGGGCGCTGTCCGCGCTTCTCACCATCGCGACAAGAAAAAGAATTTACGATATTCGCACGGGACTGGCGCGCACTGGCACGTGGGGGAAGCGGAAAAGAATTTTATATCGCTCGAAAAAGAACTTAACAAATCAGAAGACGCGAGTAAGAAAAAGAATTTAAACATCAAGTTGGGAGACCTCGAAGAGGGGCCCGGTGTGGTGAGGTGCCGGGTGTGGATGGGCGTCGAGTCCGTGTCGAGTGTTTACTAGCTCCGAGTAGAGGGGGCGTTCTGCTGCTAGGGGAAACCTGGAGCGCGGAGCTAACCCTCGGAGACCCGTGTTTACTTTACAGCCCTTGCCCTGCGAACGCGCACCCCCCCTAGCTAGGGGTCAGGGCTCTCTAGCCCGTAGCCCAAGAATTTTACCAAAAACTCGAGAGAGAGAGAGAGAGAGAGAGAGAGAGAGAGAGAGAGAGAGAGAGAGAGAGAGAGAGAGAGAGAGAGAGAGAGAGATCTCCACAAACTCCCACTCGACACGTACTTCGCAACAACAAAACAATAATGTGTGAGGACGGGCTCCGTATTTTGCACTCCCTCTCCAACTTTGCTTATCAATTGTTGTCTAGTACCTCTTGTCTCGCGCTTGTCGATGGAAACCTGCTGACTCAATAACCCATGATCATGGCTGCTGACGGCTCATGTGTGTCGCTCCAGGTGCTGCCACGCAACCTGGAGAAGCGGCAGCCTAGGGACGCTGCGCCCTGCGCCGCGCGGCAGCACAGGACGACTCAGTGGACGTGACGCGTGAGGACCTCTGCAGCGTGAGGACCTCTGGTGTGAGGACCCCTCCGGAGTACGTCTTACCTCTACGACACGACAAGTGCGACTACACTCCGAGCCAGACCTCGGCTCGCCACTGGATGTCAGAATTACTCACGCGCACGACAAACATCAACTCTTTGTGATACTCAAGTTGTCAAGTAGAGGTCCTCATTGTCAGATTGAGAGGTCCTCACGGCGCAGTTCATGGACGATCCGCCGCAGCATGCGCTGCCTCGCCCCTAGCTACTACGCCCGCCGGCCCGCGTTGCATCCCCCTTCGGTTTCCTTGTTTTCCCCTTCTGTCCGACCGCGGCTGCTTCGTTCGAGTAGCCAACATACATAGCCCGCCACCCCCCAACCAATGAATCGCGAGTAGACAGGTATACCATGGGAAGGTGGTTTTGATACCTGGCAGGGAAGTGTGCGCGAGGAACGCATGCACCTTCAGGAACGCATGCACCTCCTTAGCCCTACGGTATTGTGGTTCCTAGTATTTACCTCTTTCTCCGAAATTCGGCGGCAGCTGTCCCCCTCAGCGCGGTGGTCGCCGATTGCTGGAAGGTGCCATGAAGCTCTGCTTGCTAATCGTCGGAGCTCTCGCGGCCAGCCATGCATTTAGCACGCCCGAGTCGGCGGCTGCGATGACGGCCGCGCCTGCCGAGAAAACTTTCGAGGCACTCGCCTTCGTTCCGAACGCGACAGCAATCGGCCTGGGCTTCGTCGAGTCGGCGCTCACCCAGGCCCAGGCCCACCTCGCATTGCAGCTCGGCAACCTTCTCTCCTTCAACGTGACCGCGTTCACGGACGCGTGGTGCGAGGCCGTCATGCCTTTGATGGCCTTCAACCTCACCACGTTCACAGAGGCAATCAAAGACCACGTGCGAACGAAGGTCATGATGTACTTTGGCAAAGAGGCCATCGACGAAGATGGCGACATTGAATTCGACGAGGTCAAGGAGTCCATTAGCGCGGCGTTCCTCGAGGCCGAGCCACCTGCGCTCACCGACAACAACTCACCCACCGTGGCCGAGTACGGCGAGGATGGGGATGACCCACGCGACACGGCGCTCGTTCTTCCCGCGTGGACCCTGTGGGTGACCGTGACCGTACTCCCTGTCGCGCTCGCCGTCCGCGTCACTCGCGACTCGGCGCTTCGCGCTTCGGCTGACCCACCAGCCCCAGCGCAGATGGTCTGAGGGCCGAGGAAGGCGTTCTGCGCCCCTCTGCCGACGTGAGCTGTGAGCTCTCAGGAGCCGGAGGAGTCTGTGCCCCTCGCGCCGCTGTAGTTGCGAGGTGTGTGACGTTCACGCAGGTGACGTGCGTGCGAATGTTTGGAGTGTGTCGTCTCGATTATTATTGTCGGCTGCCTGGGCGTGGTGCGTGGCATTGAGCTGGGACTACTGGCTCCGAGCGGTTCGTCGGTCCGGCGACTGTGTCCGACGACCGGCGCTGCGGCGGCCGGTGCGGGCCCCCGACGTGTGAGGGCCACTTTGTGCGGGACCTGCGCTTTCTGAGAGTTGTGGTCGAGACACAAAACGGAACCGTCCTGAGGAGACATTACAACCGCGCACACGGCACACCACCGCGCGCGTTTAAACATGGAGGGCCGTGCCGCACACAACTGCTCGACGCGGCACATTTCACACATGATCAACACTCAACCCGGCGTTTCCCACGAACGCTCCCGCCTACACCGACTATGCGCATGCACGCGCGCCACCACGCGCGCCACCAACCCATTGCGCCCTCTCCACGAGGGCATCTCTGGGCTCCGGCGGGCGCCTGGCGCAAGCCCACTGCGCCGCGACACCTACAAGGACGTGTCTCGGACATGTCGTGGACGTGTCCCGGACAAGTGTCCCGCCGGCTCCCTGTGCCGCGCCGCCTCTAGCGACACCGCCACTGGCTGGACTCCAACAGCTCATATCGGCCGCAACCCCCGCTCGGACGCGGCGGCGGCTGCGGGGGAGGCGGCAGCGGCGGCGGGCGCGGCGGCAGCGGCGGCGGAAGCGGCGGCGGAGGCGGCGGGGGCTGTGGCGGCGGAGGCGGAGGCGGCGGGGGAGGCGACGCCGCGCGAGCTGCGGTAGTCGACGATCGCGTCCGTGAGGAAAATCGTCATGCCGATGGGGGCGGCGACGGCGACGAGGTTGCGCGCCATGCCCCGCCTAATCTCGGCGTGCAGCTCGGGTGATCTCGGGCAATCTCGGCGGCGAGGTCGCGCGCCATGCCTCGCCACCATCGCGGCCGGCCGACACCTCGGCTGCCTCTCGGCTGCCCCTCGGCTGCCCCTCGGCTGCCCCTCGGCTGCCCCTCGGCTGCCCCTCAGCTGCCTCTCGGCTGAATCTCGGCTAGATCTCGCCACAAGAAAGACGCGCCCTCGCGACGCAGCAACCGACGCGTCGTCTCGCCGAGCGCCTGACCAGAACAAATGTCGGCTAGATCTCGACTCGATCTCGACTGCATCTCGACTGTATCTCGGCGACATCCCGGCGGCATCTCGACGGCATCTCGACGACAACATGGGAACATCTCGACGGCCGGCGGCATCCCCCATATCTCCCCATATCTCCCCATATCTCCCCATATCTCCCCATCCCGCGCCTCATCCGTCTTGAACATCTCGTTTCGAATCACGTCCAGGGGGTTAGTCAGCGCGGCGCCTGGCGGCACCTCTCATTATTCTTCATGATTCTTCATGATTCTTCATTGTTAGTAACTCCTAGTCGGCGCGGCGCCTGGCAGTTCGCATTAAACCGTTCTCACCGACCACTCAAATTAAGTGCCACGGTTCGTTAACAGCGCGGCGCCGGCGACGCCCGCAGCAATCGACTTGACCGCCGACGCCTGGACGAGATTAGCCGAGATCTCGCCGAGATGTCGCCGAGATGTCGCCGAGATCTCGCCGAGATCTCGCCGAAATCTCGCCGAGATGTCGCCGAGATGTCGCCGCGATGTCGCCGAGATGTCGCCGAGATCGGCTTGACAGCCGCCGCCCGGGACAACGGGATCGAGTTGCTGCTGCTGCTGGCCTTGTCCGGTGGCGCGGGGGTGACGCTCCGTGGGCGCGGGAGTGACGCAACTAGCAGTTGGGCATGCGCGCGCCTGGAGGACCTGTGACCTGTGGCCGGGCGCGCCGGGCGGCGCCGTCGGCTTCGGCAGCAGCTCTTGCATCGCGTCCTTCACCTAATTCATCACGGGCGACGCGTCGCAGTTGATGGTTCGCAGAAGCGGCCTCCTGCCCCGCGCCCTGCCACACACCCAGATCGCCACGACATACTTCGGCACCGTCTTTGCCACCGCGGGAACCGTGCCTAGGGGTTTGGGGGTCGGCGTTGGGGAATGGGGCCAGAGGCTTGGCGCCACTGGCTGTAGGGGACACTGTGTAGGGGCGGGAACAAGTGCTATGCATGCGGCGGCGGCGATGGCGGAGGTGGCGAGGGCGCGGCGAAGGCGGTGGCGACGGCGATGGTGGCGGTGGCGGTGACGTGAGACGGGAGAAGAAGGCGAGAGCGGGTGGGAAGGTGAGGAGAAGACGGAGGAGGAGGAGAGAAGACGATGAGAGAGGGGTGCCGGGCTCGCAGCGAGAGTGCAGGGCGAGGGTGAGGGAGAGAGCGCCGTGCCAAAGGCCGCTGACGCCGCGCGTGGCGTGGATGTGGCGGAGGGCGGCGACGAGGCCGGCGTGGCGCGAGCTGGGGTCCTGGATCGTGATCGTCCCTCGCACGATTGGCTGGTTCACCACTTGGACCAGCGTCGAGATGCCGACCGCCGGCAGGGCGGTCGCCGCGGCAGGCGAGGCGCCCAGCGCGAGCATGCGGTCACGGCCGGCGTCGGCGCAGTAGAAGATCGCGGCGCGTGCCCACGTCATGCCGAAGAGCGTCGCCGCGACGCCCTTGTACGGCGGGCCGAGCAGCACTTTTAGCCTCGCGAAGAAGGTCGGCCCCTGCGCCGTGAAGCCACTCTGCCCAATGGCAGCGGCCTTCCAGAGCGGGAAGTTGACCAGCGCGGCGAGGCCGGCGCCCGAGAGGTACGAGATCAGGTCGACCTGTGCGCCGGGAGCCATGCAGCGGCTTCCTGCGATCTAGGCCGCCAACCTTCTCTTGTAAGGAAAAAGAAATCGCGGCTTTTCAAGATAACAAACGTCTCTGCACAGCTCTCGCACAAAAGGTGTGCGCATGCGGTGTGGATCGGACAGACGATTTTGACGCATGTCCGTTACGGGAGACGTAGCGCCCGGATCCTACTGGTACACTATTGTTGACACCCCTGTACGAGTACGGTATCTTCCCCCCGAGCCGGTTTTATTTTCTGTAAATACAACCCAGGACGGCCGTCAGTCTCAATTACAACAACGATGACTCCAACGATTTGAAATCCTCGCCGATATATTGACTGCAGTGAGAGCGTCCACACAGGAGTGTGTGCGATCGGAAGGCACGCCGTTCGCGACTCGCCTGGCTCGACTGCAATCAGACTCATCACTCCAGTGTTCAGACTTCGACTGCGACTAAAGCCTCTTAAACATACTGTCCATCACTCCAGATAACAGCTCCATGAACAGCTCTCAGCTGTGGTGTTCTAATCAGCCGGCAGCCACCTATCGGCTATACCTATAGCCCTACTTCCACGTCCGTAATGTCCCGGGCGTCTGGGCACATCACAAGTGCCTGGTAGAGCATATTTGATATGCATAGTATGTAGTGTGTGAGTCTCGGTGACATGCAACATGATATAACATGGCGCACACGTACATTGACAACATTCTGCCGCTGGCGGAGACCATGCGCGTCTCTGTCGGCGAGCCGCGCCTGTTTGCCTACAGTAATAGGAACTGGCCCAAATCTATTGATGAGTTCCTATGACAAGAGTTCCTAAGGATTGGAGTAGTACTGTATTGTGTAGCGTTTATAGGGGCCGAGTATGCACACTCCCCCACTCTGGCTTGCTTGGTACGAGATCGAGCCGTAAACCCGTAATGGTGATTGGTCTAACGCCAGTTCGAACTCCCTGATTGATCTCAGCGGTATACGAATCAACATCAGACTTGTCAATCAAAGAAGATGGATGGTTGGATGGGGCAGTAGCGCAGTGAGAGCGGCTGCCATGTAGAATGGCAGCTCTTGATTGAGACCTGCGAGCAGCCCGTGAGCTGCGAGAGGACTCGGTGCCTGCATCGGTCGATCCTCCCGAGGCCCGCCCGCTGCATCTGCATGTCGGTAACTCTTCAGGTGAAGGAGACTTCTTTCTCAGGTTACTCCAGACAGGTTATAACCGGTGTCTTGAGTGATCACTGATCAGCCGTGCGAACTCGTGCGACAAAACACGCGTTCGCACGGCCCGCACGGGTGGCCACCCGAGCTACCCCAAGCTACCGGAGAGATATATTCCCTGAGAAGCAGCCCTCCACTGGTCTACATGTATATTCCAGGGAATATCTAACGGAAAAAATGCTCGCGACCGTCTATCCACACCATATAAGTTGCAACCGCAGATTTTTTCGCGAGGCAGGTGGCTTTTCCACCTGCGACGCGTGCAGCGCGTTTTTTTATCGACACCATATAAAGCTGCAACCTCGTCCGCCGATTTTTTCGCGACACAGAGGGCTTTTCCACGCGCGTCGCGCGCACGCGTTTTTTCTAGGATTTCAAAAAGAAAATGTATAATATAATATTGACCTTTGCTCAAACTTGAAAATGTATAATAATATTGACCTTTGCTCAAACTTGAAAGTGCAACAAACAGGTGTGGCAGCGCATACACAACTACGCCAGTGTGCTGGAGGAGCTACACTTTCCCAACCCCATAGCTGGCAAGAGCATCACCTGTTTCCACGCAGTAAGCGCCCGGCACCATAATTTGTGCTCGAGCAGGGAGCGCACAAGATTGGCATTATGTTATGCAAAGCGTGTTATCAGGTATGAGATGGACGCATATCCGTGTATTGCCCGACACAGTAAGGAAGACGGTGAGTGGCCGCATCAGCTGCGAACGGAACGAGTCCAGCGGAGCGCCCGGCTCAAAGTGCATTACAAAGGGCACTATGAGCAACAACAACACCCTAGATCCCTCCAACTTTGTGATGAGTCTCGTGTCTGAGGCATTTCGCAGCATCGATCTTTTGCAACACGTGCCCGAAGCGGTCCTGCGGAGATTGACGCGTCACTTTCACCGGATTCCGATCACAGTAGGCACGGTCCTCTTCAATGTGGGTGGTGCGCTACCCCTGCCTGCTCACGTTGCTTCTCTCGCTCCACCAGCTTCCTTGCATCTATGGACACGGTACGCGTAGATGCAAGCGATAGCTTCTACGTCATCGAGAGTGGCGAGTACGCAATCGAGGCGGCGATGCACCGCAGTGGCTGCAACTGTCGAGCGCAGGAGCGCTACCTCCAGTTGGTAGATTCAGACGGCTTTGGCGAACTCGCACTCCTCTCAGATCGGCCTCGTACTGGTACCGCCTGGTGAGCCAACGGGTTAGGGTTAGGGTTAGGGTTAGGGTTAGGGTTAGGGTTAGGAACGCGCAAACCGAGTGCCCGAGTGTGTGTGTGTGTGTGTGTGTGTGTGTGTGTGTGTGTGTGTGTGTGTGTGTGTGTGTGTGTGTGTGTGTGTGTGTGTGTGTGTGTGTGTGTGGGCCGCTCTGTGAGGGGTCCAGGCGCAAACCGAGTGCCCGAGTGTCTCGCACGAATGAAATCGAATATCAAAAAATAAAGAAAAAACACCAACGGAACATTCCACGAAGGTGCTCATAGCCGTACAGTGAGTGCACGCGGCCCCCCGGGGTATAGTGAGGTGGTTTGACCTCTCTCTCAAGGGCACGCCTATCGTCATGGGCACAATG
>NW_005199443.1:549319-551035 GCF_000372725.1 Emiliania huxleyi CCMP1516 | reverse complement strand
CTCTACGCCGGTGTGCAAGCCGCCGGGCGGGTCATGCTCAGCGGTGGCGTTAGCGGCGTGGCAGCTCGCGTCTGCACCCATCCCTTTGACACAATCAAGTCGCGGCAGCAGGTGGCGGGAAGCCTGGACGGCGGTGTGCGCCGCCTCGCGCGCGCCTCCATGCCAACGGCTCTGCTCTCTGTGCTCCGCGACGAGGGCGTCGCGGGCCTGTATCGAGGCTTTGGCGCAGTCGCGTTCGGCGTCCCGTTTGCTAGCGCCTTTTACTTTGGAGGGTACGAGTGGAGCAAGGCTCTCCTCGGCGAGGGCACCGCAGCGTACATCTGCGCGGGACTGCTCGGCCAGAGTGCGGCCGGCCTGGTGTACACTCCGGTGGACGTCATCAAGGAGCGGCTGCAGGTTCAGAGCCTGGTGGGGAGGCAGGGCTACCGGTACGCCTCGGCACTCGACGGGCTGCGGAGCGTCGTGCGCGCCGAGGGCGCGGCGGGGCTGATGCGCGGGTACTGGGCCAACAACGCAACGTGGTGGCCGTGGAACGTGGCCTACTTCCTCGCGTACGAGTGCGGCCGCGGCGGTGGAAGAGGCTGTGCCCGGACGCGTGTCCTCGGACCCTCGGCCCTCTTCCTCCGAATAGGCACGGGCGCGACCTCGTGGCGCGTCACGCGGGCGTCGCCGACAAGGCGCAGCTTCCGCCCGCGACCTCGTCCGCGTGCGCCTGCGCCGCCGCCGCTGCGGCGACGCTGCTCACCTCGCCCGCGGACCTCGTCAAGACGCGGCTGCAGACGGCGGTCGGAGAGAGGCGCGGTGCGGCGGCGATCGCGGCGGACCTGTACCGCGCCGAAGGTGCGCGCGCCTTTTTTGCGGGGGCGCCGGCTCGCGTGCTCGCCATCGCGCCCGGGAGTGCCATCTCCTTCTTCCTCTACGAGGTCGCCAAGCGGCTCGCGGCCCCCACTTGCACTGGCGAGCTCCCGCAGCTGGAGAGGATGAAGCGAGCGCGGTCGGAAGTCTGACATTTCGAGAGACATTGACAAGACACAAAGTCAACCAAAAAAAAGCGCCCTCGTCGATCTGTGCGAGACGAGAGGTGGAGCAGGACGAGTTGCGGAGATCAGCAGGAGGATGTACCTCGAAGAGATTAGGAGCAGCAGGGACCCGAGGGGGACCAGGTGGAAGACGGCTAGTGCTAGTCCCCCATCGGGAGAACGACCCCGGCTAAAGGGGATGTGGACCGTGAGTTGAGGAAATCGGAGGACGCGACCCACTTCGCCACAGACGGTGTCCCGCGCCTCGCCGCTATGACGGCGACACGGCCGCAGCTCGTGTGCGTGTCGCTTGTCCGGAGTGAATACTCCAACGCGCTCGTCGGTGACGGTGTCCTCCAACCTGCGCCGCGCTCGGCGAACCTCGACAGCGCCTTCGATGGCATGCAGCTCTTTGCGCCTGAAGCTTGGAGAGCAGCTCCTCTGCTGCTCACACGCTCTGCACAGACGGCACAGCCTACTGTGCGGCTGCCACAGCTGTGACAGCGATGGGCTCGCCCTCACTGGCCCTCAGTCACTTGTGCTGCGGCTTGTGTGAGCGACACTGCTCGGCGACTCGCCGGCACACTGTGAGACCATGGGTCTGAGGTTAAACCACGCTACCAGCGCTTGATCACATCGGCCCCGCGGGCACGCTGCCGGCGTGGGAGGCGCGCAGCCGGCGAGTGCGCGAGGCGAG
>NW_005199443.1:546304-548105 GCF_000372725.1 Emiliania huxleyi CCMP1516 | reverse complement strand
GGGAATAATCCCCCGTCCCTTTTGGGACTGGAGGGGGGGGGAAATTCGTTTTCGGTGTGTTCCCCTGGGTAGGAAAAAACCCGTCCCCCCCCAGGTGTGTGTAGGGGTGTAACGGGCAACCCGTCCCCCTTTTTAAGCCCAGCCTTTTTCCCAGCCCCCGGGGGGGGCCCTCCCCCTGGTGAGGAAAAAAGGGTGGGGTTTTGGAACCGCGGGGCCCCCCCCCCCCCCCCCCCGCGCGCCCCCGCCCCCGCCACGCGAATCCACACATTCGTGGCCATCGGCCAACTTCGGTCTTCGCACATGCGCACCCCACCTCATCGCTCACTTGCCAAACAGCGGCGCGACCGCCTTCTGCAGGTATGGAAAGCCTCCGAGTGCGAAGTGGTAGAGGAAGAGGCCGAAGCCGAGCGGCGCGGCCAGCGCGGGGACACCCACAATGG
Source organism: Emiliania huxleyi CCMP1516 (assembly GCF_000372725.1). Taxonomy (NCBI): domain Eukaryota; phylum Haptophyta; order Isochrysidales; family Noelaerhabdaceae; genus Emiliania; species Emiliania huxleyi. The sequence goes on along the minus strand of NW_005199443.1, from coordinate 547,665 downwards.
AGTTGAGGTCGATGGCCAAGCCGAGCTTGAGCAGGGTCGCCAAGGCCATGTAGAAGACGCAGCCGTACTGGGGAAACGTGACGTAGAAGAGATTCATTCCCTTGCCAAAGAGGAACCACGTGTAGGGCTGCATCGGCGCGCCGTTTGCCCCACCAAAGGCCGCCCAGATGACCGGGTAGAGGCTGCGGAGGGCGATGTAGGTCGTGCCGATCTTCGTCGCCTCCTCAGCGGAGACGAAGATTGCGAACACCCACAACGACGACAGGAAGAGCGGGGCATGCTCCATCATGTTCAAAAAGGTGCGGTTGCCCCACGTCTTCTGCGGCTCGCACGCTCCTACCATGCCCGCCGTCGGGCCCATTGGCATGAAGTTCATCCCGAGCAGCGTCCATCCGGCCGTCACCATCGCGGGCCCCGAGAGCTCCGAGATCACGGCCTGCACGACAGCTGACGGCATGTGTGTGGTGTCGTTGCGCAGGGGGGAGCAGAAAGCGCCCGCCGAAAACATGAGAAAACATCCTCCGACACCGCGCTGGTGCAGTCCGGGCTTGAAAACGAGGGACAGAGAGAGAGAGAATTCTTGATACGAAACCACGACGACACACACCAGTCGACTCGCATCGGTTGCCTCCATGAACGGCGGAGCTATTCTCGCGCCCACACCACACCTGGCTCCAACGTGGACACGCCCATAGCTGGGGACACTACTAGGTCACGCATGGCATCACAGAAGTTTTATCTCTGGGCCCCGAAAGGCATCTCTAGCAGTGTCGTTACACATGCCCCCTCCCCTCCTGGGCGCATGCGCCTCACGTCTCGCCAGAGCATAAGCCCTTGGCGTGTGGCGAGACGAGTTTTTCGCCATCGCAGCGAGCAGCAAGCCGCCCGCCGCAAACAGCCGGAGGCCTCGCCACGGCACTGGCTGCGCCGCGGTCCCGCACCCGTCGACGCAGCTCCCCCCGCGGAAGACCGCGCGTAGCGACGCCTTGTCGATCGAGATGAGCGCGCTCGAGGCTCGCCCACCTACTGCCCCTGAGAGTTGGTTATGAGTGGGATCAGCTCCCCCCCTTGGGATCGAAGCCGCCACAACCTCACACCCAACATCCCAGGCGGGATCAGAAGGGGACTCCACACCGGACACCGCCCGGGCACAGCCCCCCTACCCGTCGGATCGCACAGAGGGCCCCCTCGGAGCAGCCCACACACAATCACGCATCGGCAGATTGAGTGCCTGAGTCAGGCAGACAGCACAGACAAGAGGAGAGAGAGGAGAGAGAGAGAGAGAGAGAGGAGAGAGGAGAGGGTGAGGGTGTGTGCACACATGTGGAGCAGGGAGGGTGTCTGTGGTGGGCTATAGTCAT
>NW_005199443.1:542267-543358 GCF_000372725.1 Emiliania huxleyi CCMP1516 | reverse complement strand
ATATCTCCTCATACGACGACACACGGGCGCGACCTCCTCCTAGACGCGGAACATCTCCCCCGCATCTCCCCCATATCTCCCCCATATCTCCTCATACGACGACAACACGGGCGCGACCTCCTCCTAGACGCGGAACATCTCCCCCGCATCTCCCCCATATCTCCCCCATATCTCCTCATACGACGACAACACGGGCGCGACCTCCTCCTAGACGCGGAACATCTCCCCCGCATCTCCCCCATATCTCCCCCATATCTCCTCATACGACGACAACACGGGCGCGACCTCCTCCTAGACGCGGAACATCTCCCCCGCATCTCCCCCATATCTCCCCCATATCTCCTCATACGACGACAACACGGGCGCGACCTCCTCCTAGACGCGGAACATCTCCCCCGCATCTCCCCCATATCTCCCCCATATCTCCTCATACGACGACAACACGGGCGCGACCTCCTCCTAGACGCGGAACCTCTCCCCCATATCTCCCCCGTATCTCCCCCATATCTCCTCATACGACGACAACACGGGCGCGACCTCCTCCTAGACGCGGAACATCTCCCCCGCATCTCCCCCATATCTCCCTCAGCTCTGCTCATACGACGACAACACTCGTGCCACCGCTTCTAAGACGCGGCACATCTCCCGCGCATCTCCCCCATATCTCCCCCTTAGTCTCCTATTACCACGACTACACTGGCCGCGACCTTCCTCCCTAACACGCGGGAACATCTCCTCCTTCGAGGTCCTGGCGCCGGCCAGCTGTGAACACGGCGCCTCTTCACACCCCTCGCCACTGTGGCGAGCAGGCAAGATCTCCTTCAAGAACCTGAAGCGGGTCGCAAAGGAGCTCGGCGAAAACATGACTGAGGAGGAGCTGCAGGCGCCTCCTCCCCCAACCTCCCACCTCCCCACCCCCCCTGCAGCTCTCTCTTCAAACACTCTCTTCAAACCCACGCCCCCCTTCCGAGGCCCTCCCGGGGCCCTCCGAGACCTCTCCCTCCCCCACCACCACCACCACCACCACCACCACCACCACCGCCTCTCCCCGAGATCTCCCGCACGTGCCCGCGGGACCGCCTCTGCATCAC
>NW_005199443.1:540919-541839 GCF_000372725.1 Emiliania huxleyi CCMP1516 | reverse complement strand
CCCCCCTCTCTTCGATGCCCCGGCGCCCCCCCCCTTCTATTGTGCAGTGGCCCCGCACGAGAGAGGGCACAGCGACCAATACCAGCGCCGCCACTAGCCGGCTCGAATATACAGTCGTAGCGTCAGACCGAGCCGCGGCACTGTCTCTTCCTCTCTCTCTCTCTCTCTTCTGGTCGCATGTGACAGCGCATGTGAATATGGCATTGTCCAGAATTTTATTCTCGACAAATCGTTGGTTTTGCGCGCGAAGAATTAGAACGAGATAACTAATATAACCAGACAACTCGGTCAACGCGCGCCTATACCACACGTACCAGGGCCTACGGAGCACTTGTCCTACGCTGGTGATTTCTTTTTTTCGTCTTGTTGAGCTGCCAGCTGGCCAGCTGTGTGTCGTCGCTGTGTCGGCTGCCTGGATGCTCGCACAGTCTCGCCATGGCGGAGGTGGACCCGCTGTGTCTGTTGACACATCGGATTCCACGCCGCCGGCGGAGGAGGGACTTGGGCGCACGGTGCTGTCGGCTGGCAGTTCTGGCCCGCCTTCTGGTCTTGGAGATGTCCACGTTCACGCGACTGTCGGAGGTAAATCGCCCGAGCTCGTCTCGGCGTGACCGGCACTCCGTTCTTTTCTTCTCAGGTGAGTACAATCCAAGATCAGGTGGCGGGTGGGGCTGCCGACTGGGCGAGGGCCGGGCGAGGCGGCGGGCGAGGCGGCGGTGCGGCGGGCGGCGGGCGGCTTGCGTCGTGGGTGCGCGTGGGGGAGGCGGCGCGGGTGGCAGGCGCAGGCGCGGGTGGGGCTTGGGCGGGGGGCGAAGCCGGGAGCGGCTCGCGGGTTGGTCCGGTGGGGGGGGGCGGGGCGGGGCGGGGCGGGGTGGATCGGGTCGGGGCGGGGCGGGGCGGGGTTGCTCGGGTCGGGGTGG
>NW_005199443.1:522280-540341 GCF_000372725.1 Emiliania huxleyi CCMP1516 | reverse complement strand
TCCCGCACCCGTCGACGCAGCTCCCCCCGCGGAAGACCGCGCGTAGCAACGTCTTGACGATCGAGATGAGCGTGCCTGAAGCTCGCCCACCTACTGCCCCTGAGAGTTGGTTATTGAGTGGGATCAGCTCCCCCCCTTGGGATCGAAGCCGCCACAACCTCACACCCAACATCCCAGGCGGGATCAGAAGGGGACTCCACACCGGACACCGCCCGGGCACAGCCCCCCTACCCGTCGGATCGCACAGAGGGCCCCCTCGGAGCAGCCCACACACAATCACGCATCGGCAGATTGAGTGCCTGAGTCAGGCAGACAGCACAGACAAGAGGAGAGAGAGGAGAGAGAGAGAGAGAGAGAGGAGAGAGGAGAGGGTGAGGGTGTGAACACACGTGAGGAGTGGGGGAGGGTGTCTGTGGTGGGTTGTAGTCATACTACGTGGTTACAACCACGCGCCCCTCAGGAGCTTAAGGTAGAGCTGAGCGTCCAATACGCCTCGGTGCCACCCACCGGCGTGAAGACCATCCGGATCAGCCCAGTACGCCCTCCGGGCGAACGGTCCCCGCGATGGCCCACGGTCCTCCGTCGCCTGGTTGAACCCCCTGCCTCCCGGTTGACCCCCCGGTCCCCGTACACGACCATGAAATAAACTCAAGGTCCACCACAGCCACCAGCCTCCACCTCCACCCGCGAGCCGCCACCGCTGCCGCCCGCGACGCCGCCCGCCGCGTCAGATAGCTGCGACGCGCGCATCGAGTCGCGTCGGAGAGCCGCGCCGCACCAGCAGCAGCATCTGCACCACCAGCAGCAGCAGCAGCACCACCACCACCACCCGAGAGAGAAGCGCACCTGCCCGACGCCGCCCGCCGCGTCAGACGCTCGCGACGCGCGCGTCGAGCCCAGTCGCACAGCCGCGCCGCGCCAGCAGCAGCATCGGCACCAGCAGCAGCAGCACCACCACCACCAACAGCAACAGAGACAGGCAGTGCAGGCGCAGAGGCGCTCGCAGAGCGGCGCTCAGCGCCGCGCACGCCACGCTGCGGACCGTCGGACGAGCGCACCGTACGTCGGCGGCGAGCCGCGTCGCCAGCCGTCTCGCGAGAGAGCGGCGCCGCCGCGTGCGCGCAGCAGCCGCCGCGGCAGAGGCGAGCCGCGGCGACGTCCGCACTAACGGATAACGGCCATTGGCGGTTTTCTCTCTCTCTCTCTCTCTCTCTCTCCTGTCGCGTGAATCGTGTCGTGCGACCGCCTTTTGTTGTAAAAGTGTGTACTTCAGCGCCTCATCCTCGCCCTACGCGCCGCGTGGGGCACCGCTGTGCGAATGGAGCCGAAAGGCCACCTCGGTCCTGCTAAAATTCTTCAAAACGCAAGTTCTGGGCGCCAGTTGCACCCACCTGTTGCACTCGTGCAATGCTCGGCGAGTGGCCCACTGAGCTGCTAGTGCTCTGCGCCTCCCACACCGAGCCGGCCGCTTGGCACACGGGGCGTGCTCTGTGCGTCGACTTCCGGCGCACCATCGATCGCATCTGTGCGACGCCCGAGCAGCTCGCGAACGTGCTGTGGCACATGCGATTCGTCCACAAGTCGTGCTTCTGGCCGATGTACTGGTGCAGTGACGGCCGGGATATCGACTACGAGCTGGCCCGCTTCTTCGGCCTGTCACCAGAGCCCGCTGACGGCTACCCCGAGGGCATCTGCATGTTCTACGGTGAGGAGCCCGGCTTCGAGATCATGCCCTTCGCCAAGTTCACCACTGGCCTCCTCATGGTGCTCTTGAAGCTCTTCCAGCGCAGAATCACGACGGCCGAGGATCGTCCAGCGCTCCACGCGCAAGTCTTCGACCCCCGAACTCCTCTCGATGCCATGTTTGAGCGTCTGACCTGTCCAGCCGACATCGACAAGTGGCTCGACGACGACACGGTGTTTGACCTTCACCCTGACGATGCCAAGCCGGGCGATTTCCCGCTTTGGAGCATGCTCCGCGTGCAGCTCCGATTAATGACCAGCGAATTCAACTTCCTCACGTGCAACATCGAGCACCACGAGGGCCCAGAGGACAAGCACCACGCCCTAATGTTCCAGCCGCTGTTCTGGGAGCGCAAGTAGCTCCGTCCTTTTCTGGCCTTGAGCCCACATGGTCTGACTGTTTCTAAGTAACACGTAAAGGGAAAACGCTCACGCGCCGCCCACACTCGCGGGCCGGAGGGCCCTGAGGTGACGGTCAGTGAGGCGCCATTCGAGTGTACTTTTTGTACGACACGCGACACGCCAAGAGGGTGGTCGAGTTGACCACCGAGTCGCCGATCATCGCGATCGGGTCGCGCCGGATCCCCAGGTGGCGCAGCCTGGTGTGCGGCTCGCAGCCCGGCCCGACGCCCGCCGCGCCGAGCCAGCGGCCAAAGGTCTTGCGCTAGCTGCCAGGGAGCAGGAGTGAAAAAGGCACAGCAGGCTGACACACATTTTGCAAAACTCCTGCTCCTCTACCTCAGAATTTCTCTGTGTAGGGCGAGCCTGCTTTCTTGTAGCAGAACCGAGTACTCTACATGAGAGTTCCTGATCAACGCCAATTGTGGCTCGGCAATGGCCAAGAGGTTCAATACCCGAGGTGTGTTGCTCAATGCTCTGCGCGTTTGCTTGCGGTCGTGGATTTCAAGGTCCCAATCCTCGCGGTTGATGATTGACGCCGTTCGCTCGGGTGAGATTTTTGAGCGGCAGATGAACCAGCGCTGGAGCCCATCGCGGCACATGCTGGAGGAAGGAGGGCAAGGGTTTTGCAGATTCTGTGACTCACGCCCGCTGCTGCTGACGGTGCGTGGCTACTCGAGTACTGTCGAGAGGGTTTCTCATGTGGCGCCGCGCGTGCGTATATATCTTGAGTGTCCTGTCTCTCTCGTTAGTGGCACCACATCCCATTGTGAAGAAAAGAGTCGCTTCGCGCGTTTCACGTTTTCTTTTTAGTGCCAAGTCCACAACCATCACGCCGGAATAATGAGAAAAGATTTCGTGCCAACGAGATAAGGGTAATTCGTTTCCTTCTTTTTTCTTGGTCGTCTCCTTTTTTCTTCGGCGAGGCTGTGGTCGTCTGATGTCCGCTGCCGACACATAGGAATCCTAGCGACGACGCGCTGGCCAGCAAAGGCCTCGAGCCCTCGACCTTCTTGGGCAGCAGCTGGTGGGTCTGCCGTCGCCATGGCCGCCAGCTTGCCTTCCTTGCCATCGTCACCATAGCCCCAGGGCTCCAGACACCGCCATCGGCTGTGATGGCGAGACTGTGCGAGCATCCAGCCGACACAGCGACGACACACAGCTGTCCAGCTGGCAGCAACAAGACGAAAAAAGAAATCACGACGTACCACATCGCACTCTCACCTTCCCTCCCAAATCACCTTCCCATGGTGTACATACATACCTGTCTACTCGCCATTGGTTGGGCGGTGGCGGAAGCCTGGCGGGCTATGTTGGCTACTCGAACGAAGCAGCCGCGGGTCGGACTGACAAAGGGAAAACAAGGAAGGCGAGGGGGGGATGCAACGCGGGCCGGCGTTGCTAAGTAGGGGCGAGCTACCTTGCTGCGGCGAATCGCCCATGAACTGCGCCGTGAGGACCTCTCACAGGCGTGAGGACCTCGCGGGTGAGGACCTCTGCGATGGCCGATGCCTCCGACAATGAGACCTCTATTATCATTATTCTTTATTGAGTCGATCAAAGAGCTGATTTGTTGTGCGTGAGATCATTCTGGTGAGCTGGCGAGCCGAGCTCTCGGAGTGTAGTCGCACTTATGTAGAGCCCCCATAGGTCGTTCTCCGGAGGTCCTCACACCAGTCAGAGGTCCTCACGCCGCAGAGGTCCTCAGACCTCGCGCATCACGTCTCCGGGACTGAGTGAGGTCATTACTTGTGCTTGCCAGCGCAGTTTGCAGCATCCCTAGGGCGCCACAGGGGAGTCCAAGTTGTGGAAGCACCCGCCACCCGGATGACACATGGGCATCATACACATCGTTACTGAGTCTCCTTCACCCGGCAACGTGGAAAGTTAGTTAAAAGACGCTCAGAAAGCCTTTAGTGTGCGTCCTTGTCCTCTTGAAGGGGAAGGGGTGCATGAGCCACAATCCCTCATCCTTCTTCTCGAGTGTACTTTTTCTTCTTTTGGGATATGTTGCGAATACTTTTTCTGCCCTCCACACCGGTGGATGACGAATGCGAGAGGTGAAGATGAAGCCCTTCGGGAAAGGAATAATGCGCCAACGTTTTCTTCTTTTTAGTGCAAGTGCGGCGGCGCTGGTTGGGCCGTGGGCATGGACGACGACGCGTCCGCCTCCGAGGCGCCGCGAGGAGAGCTGGCCCACGCCTCGGTCGCCGTCGTCACCTTTGTCGTCGGCGTGGCGGTGCATGCCGTCTTCACGCGGTGCAGGCGCGGTCGCGGCACCGTCGCCACCACCGCCGCCCCGGCTGCCATATCCATCCGCGCCGCCGCCTCCATCGCCACCGCCACCACCCGCCGCCGCCTCCGCCCGCCGCCGCCGATTGCCACTCCCGCCACCTCTCGTCCGCCGCTTCGCCTCCTTGCCTGCCGCCACCGCCGCTCACCGCCTCGCTCTCACAGGCGGTCTGGCGCGCGGAGAGCGCTGCGAGAGCGGTACGCGCGGCGGAGGTACGGCCTGCCCGAGCTCGCCTCGCTGCCGCGCGGAGCATCGCAGGCGATCGTTCTACCATTGCACCGTAGCTTTCATGCCCACACAGCTGTCTCATTGGGCGGTGTCTCTCTTCACATGACCCAACCGTGGGCACCCTCGACTCGCAAAACCAGCGACGAATGGTTAGTGCTCTCTAAACCCTCCCCAGGCGATGACCGACATGTGGGCCACCTTTGACTCGCTGCGAGAGCGAGGCGTGTGCAAGGCGGCGCCCGTGGTACAGACGCCCGTCTCGCCCGGCACGCCGCCACGGAGGAACAACACTAGTTGAGAGGAGGAATCGAATACTCATGCTATCAGTTAATGATTTGTGGCACGGAGGAAACACCATTTAGTGAATCACTCATTCTGAATCAGTCACCTCATCCGTTTCACTATCCGTGGCCTCGCATTCAGGAACCGCTCGTACAACACCCTCGCCGCCCTGTCCGAGGACGAACCTCTATCGGAGCCGGGCCCTAGAAGCGATATCTCCCCATATCTCCCCGTATCTCCCCATATCTCGCCGCCCTGTCCGAGGACGAACCTCTATCGGAGCCGGGCCCTAGAAGCGATATCTCCCTGTATCTCCCCGTATCTCCCCATATCTCGCCGCCCTGTCCGAGGACGAGCCTCTGTCGGAGCCGGGCCCTAGAAGCGATATCTCCCCATATCTCCCCGTATCTCCCCATATCTCGCCGCCCTGTCCGAGGACGAACCTCTGTCGGAGCCGGGCCCTAGAAGCGATATCTCCCCATATCTCCCCGTATCTCCCCATATCTCGCCGCCCTGTCCGAGGACGAGCCTCTGTCGGAGCCGGGCCCTAGAAGCGATATCTCCCCATATCTCCCCGTATCTCCCCATATCTCGCCGCCCTGTCCGAGGACGAGCCTCTGTCGGAGCCGGGCCCTAGAAGCGATATCTCCCCATATCTCCCCGTATCTCCCCATATCTCGCCGCCCTGTCCGAGGACGAGCCTCTGTCGGAGCCGGACCCTAGAAGCGATATCTCCCCATATCTCCCCGTATCTCCCCATATCTCGCCGCCCTGTCCGAGGACGAGCCTCTGTCGGAGCCGGGCCCTAGAAGCGATATCTCCCCATATCTCCCCGTATCTCCCCATATCTCGCCGCCCTGTCCGAGGACGAGCCTCTGTCGGAGCCGGGCCCTAGAAGCGATATCTCCCCATATCTCCCCGTATCCCCCCATATCTCGCCGCCCTGTCCGAGGACGAGCCTCTGTCGGAGCCGGGCCCTAGAAGCGATATCTCCCCATATCTCCCCGTATCTCCCCATATCTCGCCGCCCTGTCCGAGGACGAGCCTCTGTCGGAGCCGGACCCTAGAAGCGGGATATCTCCCTGTATCTCCCCGTATCTCCCCATATCTCGCCGCCCTGTCCGAGGACGAGCCTCTATCGGAGCCGGGCCCTAGAAGCGATATCTCCCCATATCTCCCCGTATCTCCCCATATCTCGCCGCCCTGTCCGAGGACGAGCCTCTGTCGGAGCCGGGCCCTAGAAGCGATATCTCCCCATATCTCCCCGTATCTCCCCATATCTCGCCGCCCTGTCCGAGGACGAGCCTCTGTCGGAGCCGGGCCCTAGAAGCGATATCTCCCCATATCTCCCCGTATCTCCCCATATCTCGCCGCCCTGTCCGAGGACGAGCCTCTGTCGGAGCCGGGCCCTAGAAGCGATATCTCCCCATATCTCCCCGTATCTCCCCATATCTCGCCGCCCTGTCCGAGGACGAGCCTCTATCGGAGCCGGGCCCTAGAAGCGATATCTCCCCATATCTCCCCGTATCTCCCCGTATCTCGCCCCCGCCGCGTGGCCCTCCACCCTAGAAGCAGAAGATCTCCCCATATCTCCCCATATCTCCCCGTATCTCGCCCCCGCCGCGTGGCCCTCCACCCTAGAAGCGGAAGATCTCCCCATATCTCCCCGTATCTCCCCGTATCTCGCCCCCGCCGCGTGGCCCTCCACCCTAGAAGCGGAAGATCTCCCCATATCTCCCCGTATCCCCCCATCTCGCGCCGTATCTCCCCATATCTCCCCATATCTCGTGCCCCACGTGCTCGGCACCCAACCCTAGACGCGGAATACGCCTTCTGGTACTCCAAACTAGCGCCAGAGAGGGCACGGATTCTTTTGCCGTATCCGCGTGTTGTGCTCGCACCCCCTCGTACTCACGCGGTGCCTTGAATACGCTGCACCACACCACATCTCCCCACATCTCCCCGCCCTTATCCCGGCGTGATCTTGACGCAGGAGCCAGGCACCTCCTCCTCTAACAGTTTGCATTAATTATAAATGAATTATTCCTCCTCTAATAATTGACAGTAGCTATGATTGAATCGGTATGCAGGAGCCAGCCTCCTCCTCCTCGAACAGTTTGCATTAATTATAAATGAGTCCTCCTCCTCTCATAATTGACATTAGCTATGAATGAATCGGTATGCAGGAGCCAGACTCCGCCTCCTCTAACAGTTTGCACTAATTATAAATGACGTATTCCTCTAATAATTAACATTACTTATTAATGAATCGGTATGCAGGAGCCAGACTCCTCCTCCTCCGTCCAGTTCTCGCGCTCGGTGTCCTTCGACGGCAGCATCGCGCGGAGGTAGAGCCGAGATGTGCCGAGATTGAAGCGAGATTGAAGCGAGATTGAAGCGAGACGGCAGCATCGCACGCGGGCGTATCTCGCCGCAGCCTCCCCTCCCCCCCTCCAACTCTCTCTTTCTCACACACACACACACACACACACACACACACACACACACACACACACACACACACACACACACACACACACACACACACACACACGCACGCACACGAGCCCCATCCGATATCGGGCTAGGCGGACGCAGCTTCCCGTGGCGCCCGTCCCCTCCCCCGCACGTCTGCGCGGCGGCGGCGGAGGCGGAGGCGGCGGTGGAGGCGGCGGAGGCGGAGGCGGAGGCGGTGGCAGCAGCAGCAGCAGCGTTGGCGGCGGCGGTGGCGGCGGAGGAGGCGGCAGCGCGCCGCCAGCGGCGGCGGGGAAGCAGACAGCTGTGAAGGAGGAGGACGCTGTGAATAGGCGGCAGCGCGCCGCCAGCGTCGGGCGGGCGGGCGCGCGGCGGGGCGCCGGCGGGGCGCGGCTTCGCTCGCCCACGTCGCTCCTGCCGCCGTGGTGCCCGTCCTAACGCGTGCGACTTTTGTGTGCAGTCGCGTCCTCGTGAACCGCGCGTTCCAGAACTCGTTTGGCGGCGGGGGCGGCGCGTGCCACTTTGGAGGAGCGCTCTGGGAGCCTTCCAGGACCCTTCTGGGACCCTTCTGGATGTGTCTAGGCGCTGCCGATCGCGGGAGCGACGCGGACTCGGAGAGAAGCGACGTCGAATCGGAGGCGAGGGGAGGAGGAGGGGGAGGAGTAGTGAGGAGTAGGAGGGGGAGGGGGAGGAGGAGGAGGAAGTAGTAGTATACGTACGCCCCTACAGAGGCGACACCCATCACCGACGCCAGGCGACCGAGCAGTGAGACGAAGGTAGGGGCCCAATGTGGGTTTGGGGTGCGAACTCTCTCTCTCTCTCTCTCTCTCTCTCTCTCTCTCTCTCTCTCTCTCTCTCTCTCTCTCTCTCTCTCTCTCTCTCTCTCCCTCTCTCTCTCTCTCTCTCTGGCTCTCTCTCTCTCTCTCTCTCTCTCTCTCTCTCTCGCCCCGGAGATGAGAGCGCGACAGAAAGGGGGGGGGGGGGGGCGCATGTTGTGAAGGGCGTGTGCACTCACACCAGTGCGCGTGAGCAGGCGAGAGCGCGAGATACGGCGCCAGGCATGCTCCGGCGGGCAGGGATGAGCGCGGCGGAAGGGATCGCCGCTCTCGCGTTGTAGCGGCGGGCAGCGCGGCGGAGGGGGCGGTCCCCTACCTGTAAGGAGTCGGAACCCGCGCCGCGTGGGGCCGTCTCTTCGGTCTACGGCTGTGTAGACAGGGTTGTGGCGCCCCCCTTCGAAGAGGAGGGAGACAGCCGAGCATGGGTGTACTGGTTACGGGGGTGAGAGTTGGTGCAGGCTGAGAGTGAGACATGCCAGGGCGGGTGGTGGTGGTGGGTAAGAGAGGGGGGGGGGGGGGGCATGTATGTGGGCATGGAGGTCTCACTGGAGCAAGTTGGCCAAAAATATAGAAAGCAATATAGACTAATTTATAGAGCCGTATGGTCGCGGCAACGCGGGCACGTAAAGTATTATATACACCCGGGAGAGGGGACTGGCTCGCTAACGAGCTCTCTACTCCGTCGAGCCGTCCCCGCGGGCGCGGGGTCTCCTGTCTTTTAGACGTGGAGTCACGAGGCGTTGCCCCACTGTAGTCACACACACCGACTCAGCGGACAGCTCACCAACTCGCAATCCCTTCAGCTTCACAGACAGACCTTGTTACCTCGTGTGTCGGCGAGACAACTAAGACGAATGCGCCGTCGGGTAGTCGCCATGGAAGCGTTCCGTGGACCACCTGCCTTACCTTATTGAGAAGAAATTACCTCTCATATGGCGGATGGCGCTGCGTGCTCGTCTATGAGAGGTTGAGGTTCAAACAACCTATTCGGCGTGGTCATTCGAGATCGAGATCGAGCGTCGGTCTGCCGTCGAGCTCGAGCTCGTCAGTTGAGCTCAAGGTGGGCGCCAACGACATGGAGGGTCCTCTGGGTGATGAAGCCTTTTCCCAGTTGGGATTCCACGGTCGGTCGCCCGGTATCGGCGGGCGCCTAAGGTACAACAGCCATGCGTCAAGACGGCAAATCACTATACACGATTGTGGGAGCGAAGTCGAGGGGCGGAACGCAAACCGAAAGGAGCGGCTGCCAAGGAACTCGGCACGCGTAGTCGTGTGCGAGGCCGTCGGAGAAGTCGTGGCTCCGCCTATCAACAAAGGAGCCCCTTGAGAACGAAGACATGGCTGACAAATAGCAACTGTGATATGCAGCGCGCCCCCGACTGATTGCTCGCCGCGACCGCCCGTGACCGACCCCTTGGATCCCCCCAAATGCGCCGAGCGGCTGGGCGCGCGCCGAAAGAAGCAGTTGGCCGGGTAGCCCTTCTGAGAAGGGCCGAGGACAGAAGTCGGTCTGCTCAAGTGTAACGAGACGGCGCCGTGGGGGAAGGCGGCGGCACACCGGGTAACTCGCAGCGACTCGCATCGCCAGCCTTTCCTCCTCATCCGAGATCCATGGCGGCAGCGAGAAGACCTCGAGCAGCCGTGGAAGGAGGAAGGCGGCCTATGGTGTCACGTCACGGCATGCCATCGACCTGTTGGAGGAGGAGCAACGGTAACGGTGCCCAAGCTGGCCATCTGCAAGGGTGTGCTAGCTCTCGTCCCACTCTCTGGTCCATCTCTCGGTAGTTCGCCCAATAGATCAGCAGCACGGCCGTCACGAGGCAGCGTACCGCCTCGTACGGCTCCTCCTTGACGCCAGAGAAGACCCACGACTTGCGATCGTCCGCGAGCTGGCAGCCAAGGTAGAAGAAATGCTGGAACAACATGGCCTGCATACAATGCAACGCGCGCGTCTCGCCCGGCTTGCCTCCTAGGCATGCTTGCCACGGCAAGAAGCCTATTCACAGCGCGACGGATGAGGGCACCACTAATGAAAGAGGGGCGCCGCGCCGCTGAGGTCTCCGAGGATGCCCGGCCCGCAGATGGGCGAGAGGAGCGCGTCCAACCATGGCAGCGGCCAGAGAGCGCGCTGGCGGCTCCTCGTCACCACCACGGCAGGCATCGCACCACTAGGCTCGTTGACGTCCGCTCGGCTGCCGTCCTTTCCTCGGCGCAAGGAGCCACGAATGCTGATTCTGTGACTTGCCCCAGGGCCGGACGTGAGCCCATCGGTGGCGAAGCTGCTTTCGAGGCGGCAGCGGAAGAGGACGGTGCGCAACGTTAGGTAAACGGTGACAGCAACAAAGACGCCCTGCACAGTCCACACGACCGCCTTTTCACCGACGCAGACGAACGACTCGCCGATGGCCTCGAGCAGCTCGTACGCGAGAATGAGCCCCTACGTAGAGGCGTGAAACTGTGGAGGTGGCACCGGGTCGGGGCGTCCGGGGCGTGCATGGGATCACCCATGACAGGAGCGGAAAGTCGATCAAATGCTCAAAATGGGGCAGCGAAGTGTGCTCGGCGAAGCACGAGACGAAGAAGTGCCCGCTCGCGATTTGCTCACGCACCCGTTCCGGCGCCTGTCCAACGCTCGCCCATCGGTGAAGACGTGCCTTATGCTCCTCACAATACGCTGCTGGGCCGAGGGCCTGGCTGAGCGCGCGGTCGCCTCCCTCGTCGCTCTCGACGTAGCTGATGAGGCATGCGCGGAACATGCGCACCCGCCGAAGTGTGCGCCTACCCGCAGGCGGACGCTGAGCTGAGTCGCGTTCCACAACCAGGGCTGAGCTGGCTTGAGCTGCCTCTGCACAGCCGACTTCGGTTCGTCGCCATTGGCCTCCGCCGCCTCTGCCTCCGCGAGGTTGCTGAATCGCGCGATTGTGACGCGGACCGCGGCGTAGATAAAAATGAAGTAGATGACCATCGCGAAGAAAAGGCCAAAGTGGATTGCCTAACCACATATTCACGTATGAAGATATCGCCATTTGCACGGTGGCAATGCGGAGGCGACCTCAGCGCGGTGAAAGAGCATCCCACCCTATCCACAGGAGGGGCGAGTGAAGCAGCGATACCCAAAAGAGTTGCAGGAGGCGGTCTCGGCCGTGATTGGGACAAAGTCTCACTCCAGCGCCCAGCCGTTCTGCTGCACGGCGGCCAGCACGATCTCGCGCTCCGCCTTGAGCTCCGCCGAGGCGCACTGCAGCGCCCAACCGTCCTGCTGCACGGCGGCTAGCACCACCTCGCGGTCCGCCTTGAGCTCCTGCGAGGCGAAGTGCAGCGCCGAACCGTCCTGCTTCACGGTGACCAGCAAGATCTCGCGTTCCGACCTCAGCTCCTGCGAGGCGTATCCCAGCGCCTTGCCGTCCTGCTTCACGGCGGCCAGCACGATTTCGCGGTCCGCCTTCCGCTCCTCGGACGCGTACTGCAGCGCCCCGCCGCTCTGCTTCACGGAGGCCAGCACGATCTCTCGGTCCGCCGTCAGCTCCTCCGAGGCGTACCGCAGCGCCCTGCCGTCCTCCTGCACAGCGGCCAGCACCACCTCGCGGTCCGCCCCCAGCGCCGCTCTCGCGTACGACAGAGCGTCAAGGGCGCTGAAAAGCACGTGCTGGTTTGACGCCAACGCGCCGAGCAGCGCGGCGCGGTCGGCGTCGGATGCCTCGTTTTCCGCCTTGTTGGGGCTGGGGCTCGATCGCAAAGCTGCGATGTTCCGAATCGTACTGCCATCGGAGAGCCGCAGCCGTGCGTTGGATGTGGCGATGGCGGCGCCAAAGAAGAGGGCCGCGGGCGGGCCGAGCGAGCCGACTTGCAGCGCGTCCAGCCGCCTGTACCGCGCCAGGTCCATCGAGGGCAGGCACGTCTCGCCCTCCACCCGTAGGTCCGTGAGACCGGGCAGCCTGGCTACAAAGAGCGCGTTGCTCCAGATGGCGTCGCCCCGCCGGACGGAGAGGGTGGCGGCACGCAGGTGCGGGGTGAGGCGCTCGCGCAGCGCATAGCACGTGCATGCGAGCGCCCTCTTGCAGGTGAGCGCGACGTGAGGAAGCAGTGCGATCTCAAAGGCGTCGCGATCGAACTCCTCCAGCAGGATCGACAGGAAGTCAGAGTCATTGCTGACGGTGTGCCGCACTGGCAGGGTGGCCGGCGCGCCAAAGAGGGACTCGGGACCAGGGAAGCTCGGCCCCGGCGCGCGCGCTTGCGCGGACATGGCGTTGTTGCGGAGTGCCGGTAGGCTAGTTCCATTTCACTCTGACACGCTAATCTTGAAAACGTCCAACGGAGCTCCGTGTTGCTCCCAGCGCCCTCCCCCGCGCTTCCTGCGGCCCTAGCCGATGGTACTAGCATGGGAGGTCATCTGGCTACCGCGAGAGCGACCCAACTCGTCGACATCGTCCGATGATGGTGCCTCAAAGTCAGCCTTCGGAGGCTATCGTGGGGTCGAGCCGGCGGTGGCCGTGACATGTGGTTCCACCACCCCTCGTAGGCTTTGCCTCTGGCCGCCACCGTTCCCAGGCTGCCTAATGGGATGAAAAAGAAGGCTCGGCGAGCGTATAGAAGCGTGCTCGACCTTGTCGTGGCAGCCTGCACGGCAGCGCTGGCAGGCGCGATGAGCGTCGTGCCACCTGACCCGAGACGGGTCGCAGGCGTCGTACCGAGCGCATCGAGACCGTGTCATGATGTGATCTGCACGGGTGAGTCACGTCGGCGTCAAAGGAGCGACGTGCGACCTGTCAGAGCTTGATCTCCGATCTCAGCGGCGTCGAGTCGTCTCTGGCGCGCGACAAAGGTACATACCCAGGACGCGCAGAGGCAGCTGCGACCCACCGAAGTGGACGGAGTCACACCGCGCCCCCTGCTGTGTGTCGCCGTCTACTCGGCGGGGTCGCAGCTGCCTCTGGAAGGCACCGAGATGTACCTTTTTCGCGCAATGGTCAAAATCAAGGTTTGTAACGCGAGCTGTGCCACAGTCTCTGCCAGGGGCCCCTCCACTCGCCTGCACCTGCTCGAACCCTGAGCACTGTGCGGCGTTGCACGCTCGAGGTCGTGCATGATGTAGTAATCATTGTCTTGAGTAATGCGCTTCTCTCGACCGAGAGCGCTAGCCTCTACACCCCTTCGGTCCGTCGAATCTCGGCGCGGCAGATGCGACGCCGAGACTGACGAAACCTCCCTGTGGTGGGCTGCTGAGCCTCCCCCACACACGAGAACACCACTGGGACACCCATGACACACTAGAACAGGTATGCCACGAGGCGGGATGAGACTAGACGTCTCGGACGAGACTCGTCACTCGACGGAAACCTAAATCGTGAACATCGGGTTGCTGCGCGGCGGGTCAACCCCATTATGCGCAGTCATCCAGATGTCAACTGCACCTCAGGCAGTCGCCGGCGTGGGCGGGAGGGGCGACTGTATCTGAAGGCGCGGTAGCGGTAGACGGGCAAGCCACAGCTGGCAAGATGCCGATCGCCATTGACCTTGCTCGAGCCGCGGCGAGCCCTGAAAGTGGAGCGTGTCAGGATCGATTGCTCGGCTGTGAACTGACCTCGCTGTGAATGTGACCGCCGTCACAGACACTATTGTCCATGAATGGTAGACTGAGAGTAGAGTAGAATCGGGTCGAGCGACCGGCCCAGTCGACCGTCCCCTCCCCTCAGCAGAGCGGGCGAGAATCCTAAAGGATTCACGCCTCCTCTGCCAGGGGCCCCTCCACTCGCCTGCACCTGCTCGAACCCTGAGCACTGTGCGGCGTTGCACGCTCGAGGTCGTGCATGATGTAGTAATCATTGTCTTGAGTAATGCGCTTCTCTCGACCGAGAGCGCTAGCCTCTACACCCCTTCGGTCCGTCGAATCTCGGCGCGGCAGATGCGACGCCGAGACTGACGAAACCTCCCTGTGGTGGGCTGCTGAGCCTCCCCACGCTCGACCTTTGAGGTAGTATGATGGAAGGTCGATGCCCGGAACGGCCTAAGCTCAGCTGAACCCCACGCATAGACCTCCTCGAATCACCTCAAAGGTAAGGGATGGCAACTGGCGGTTGAGTCGCTGACGTCGCACGACCATGCGCCCGAGAGACCGATCGTGATTATCGACCGATCTCGCAACTATCCCAGCGAGTAGTCCGGTGCTCCGGTAAAACCCCCCCGCCCCCGCCGTAGCGATGACGATGAGGAAATAGCACCCGACGCGAGTCGGGCCTACACTCGCTTGGGTGGCAAGCACGCCACAGTTGCACTCATCAACAGTGTCAAACACCGTTGCCACTGTCGACTTAAACGATAGCAGCTGCCGACCTGATTGCTGCTTCGTCGTGACCCAAATTTTAACTGAGCGAGTTGATGATCCTGCCCATACGGTCTGCTGCTTCGACGTCGAAGAGCATTACTCTGGCTGCAGCAGCCAATGACGCCGCCCGTCTTTGCGAAGCGGCGTCTGGACGCGCTTGGCGGTTGACGCCGGCCCGCCACTGCGCCTCGTGCGCGTCCACCTCCGTCGAGGTCGACGCGTCGAGATCGGAGCGCATCACCGAGATGCCAGAGCCCGCCTTCGCCGACATGATTCCCCGCCCGGATAGCTCGGTGAGTGTGCCGTCGCCCGAAACGGAAAACCGGACACGGGAAAATATAAGGTAAGATTGTGAGGGGGAGGAAGTAACGGGCCACAGGCTTCGCGGCAAACCCCGCAAAATATCCGCCTTTTTCCCACCCACGCCCGTGCGCGCGTATCTTAGCTAAGGTACGCGGCCGTGCTCTCTCTCGCTCGCGCGGTCGGTCTCCGCCCACTGCGTTCGCCTCGCCCCATCTTTCAACACCTGCCTGCGGGGGCCGGCGCCGGCCGCCTCGCTTCGCCAGCGCTGCCTACGCCTACGACACGCGCATCGGCTCGCCGCCCGCGTCGCCTGCGGCGGGCCCGCGGGGCGCGACGCTCGTCGGGAGCGTGCTCAGCAGGCTGTGCAGCGCAGTCTGACTCACTTGATTGATTGATGGGAAGGCGAAACACAGTCCGACCAACGACTCACTCAGAGCGCCGCTGATGCGGCGTGGGGCCGCCGGCGGGGCTGCTGCCGCGCACGCTGCGCTGAGGGCCTCACCATCGTGTCCTCGCCGCGTCGCCGACGCCACTTGCTGCTCGCGGCTGCCCTGCCCTTCCCTGCCATCGCGCAAACAAACACACACACACACACGCACACACACACACATTATTAATGATCGAGTATTAATTATTATTTATTAATCATCGGGCGGCGACGCGGCGCGGCGGCGGGCGGGGCGGAGCGGGGCGGCGAGACCATCTGCAGTTACCGGGCCTCTGGTCATTGGAGAGCAGCAATGGTCGCGCCGCCCTCGACTCACGGGGCTGCCTTCCATCCGCCGATGCTCAGGCCGGGGGAGGGGGGGAGAGGGGGGGGGGGGGGGGGGGGGGGGGGGGGGGGGGGGGGGGGGGGGGGGGGGGGGGGGGGGGGGGGGGGGGGGGGGGGGGGGGGGGGGGGGGGGGGGGGGGGGGGGGGGGGGGGGGGGGGGGGGGGGGGGGGGGGGGGGGGGGGGGGGGGGGGGGGGGGGGGGGGGGGGGGGGGGGGGGGGGGGGGGGGGGGGGGGGTGGGGGGGGGGGGGGGGGGGGGGGGGGGGGGGGGGGGGGGGGGGGGGGGGGGGGGGGGGGGGGGGGGGGGGGGGGGGGGGGGGGGGGGGGGGGGTGGGGGGGGGGGGGGGGGGGGGGGGGGGGGGGGGGGGGGGGGGGGGGGGGGGGGGGGGGGGGGGAGGAGGGGGGGGGGGGGGGGGGGGGGGGGGGGGGGGGGGGGGGGGGGGAGGCAGCTCACCAGGCCTCTACCGGCGCTAGAGCCTCTCTTGCGGGTGCACTCCGATCCCGTGAGGCGCGTGCACGGGCTCGATGTGCCGCTGCGCCACCTAATCAACAATTAATCACTCATAAGTACCACCCCATACTACACCAACAGCTTGATGTGCCGCTGCGCCACCTAATCAACAATTAATCACTCATAAGTACCACCCCATACTACACCAACAGCTTGATGTGCCGCTGTGCCACCGAGTGCACTGCCGTGTAATCTCGGGTAATCTCGGGTAATCTCGGGTAATCTCGGGTAAGCCACCGAGTGCACGAGGGCGTGGTGCACTGTCGTGCCGAAGACCATCAGGTGGAGCAGCGACATGTACGCGAGCAAGCCGAGCCTACGCAGTCTCGGACGTGTCTCGGAAATGTCGCGGACGTGTCTCGGAAGTGTCTCGGAAGTGTCTCGGAAGTGTCTCGGAAGTGTCGCGGACGTGTCTCGGAAGTGTCTCGGAAGTGTCTCGGAAGTGTCTCGGAAGTGGCAGGGACATGTACAGCCTACGTGGTCGCTACGCCATCCTCAGGGCGGGACTACAGTGTCGTGCAGAGACGGGCGGAGAGACGGGGAGACACGGGGAGAGATGACCCGCTTCTAGCAGGCCGCGCCTTGCCCGCCGGTGGGAGAGGAGCAGCGACGACACGGCGAGCAATAGCTTCTCAGGCGGCGACAGCTCCGCCAGCCTCGCCGCCCGCTCGCGCCGCTGGAAGGCCGAGAAGGGGCTGATCGTGGCCTCGTACTCTCTCCCGTATGTCTGCTCCGCCGCCGCGGCAAGCCCGGCTCCTGGCCCGCCCCCTCCGCCCCCCGCTCCCGCCCCTCCGGCCCCCCTCGCCTTGCCCCCGAGAGCCTCGAGGAAGCGAACCTTCTCGTACAGCGCGAGGTTAGGGTTAGGGCTAGGGTTAGGGTTAGGGTTAGGGTTAGGGTTAGGGTTCGGGTTCGGGTTCGGGTTCGGGTTAGGGGTTTCGAACCTTCTCGTACAGCGCGAGGTTGTCGCTGTGCAGCTGCCGCCCCTTCGACTGCGTCGACCGGAGCTGCTCGCGCAACCGCCCCGCCTCCGCCGCCGCCGCCTCAGCCTCTCGCCGCGCCCGCTCGCGCTACGGCAGCAATGCCCGCATCATCAATCAGCTATTCACTCACTATAACTAACCCGAATGAACTGTGAACTCACCTGAGACAGCAATGTCCGCATCATCGCGCCGCCGTCCGCCTCCGCCTCGCCGCCGCCAGCTTCAGCGGCGTCGAGCCTCGAGCCGCCCGGCGACGGGGGCGGCTGGCGCTGCGACGCCGCCGCGGGAGAGAGCTGGTGCAGCACTGACGCAAGGGTGAGGGAGGAGGAGGCGGCGGCAGCCTCGCCGCCGCCCGCCCGCCCCCGAGACAGCAGCTGGTCCTCCAGCTTTGAGAGCGCCGCCGCCTGCTCCGCCGCTCGCCTCACCGCCGCCGCCTCGGCGTCTCGAGAAGTGGCGAGCGCCGCCTAAGGTAGCGCAAGGGAACGGCACACCTTTCGCCTAGACCTCGGCTGCACCTCGGCTGCACCTCGGCTGCACCTCGGCTGCACCTCGGCCAGACCTCGGCCAGATCTCGGCCAGACCTCGGCTAGATCTCGGCTGCATCTCGGCTAGACCTCGGCTAGACCTCGGCCACATCTCGGCCAGACCTCGGCCAGACCTCGGCTAGACCTCGGCTAGATCTCGGCCACATCTCGGCCAGACCTCGGCCAGACCTCGGCCAGACCTCGGCCAGATCTCGGCCGCATCTCGGCTAGACCTCTCCTCGGCTAGACCTCGGCTAGACCTCGGCTAGATCTCGGCCAGATCTCGGCTAGACCTCTCCTCGGCTAGACCTCGGCTAGACCTCGGCTAGATCTCGGCCGCATCTCGGCTAGACCTCTCCTCCGCTGCAGTCAGCAAACCTCTCGTCAGAGCGAG
>NW_005199443.1:502004-520255 GCF_000372725.1 Emiliania huxleyi CCMP1516 | reverse complement strand
CCTGGCTCTTGAGACCCGCGAGCTCCGCGTTGCGATGCGCCTGAACTCACTTTTCCACGTCAGCTCGTTCACTCATTCTCGCCGTCACCTCCTCCCGTCGCGTCGATGTGCGCCAGCTCGCGACGGAGCCCCTCGGCCGCCGCCGCCGCAGCAGCAGCCTCGGGACGCAGCCGTCCGATCTCCGCCGCCGCGGCCAGCAGAGAGGCATGCGGGTCGGGCGCGTCGGCGAGCGGGCGGTAGAGGTTGAGAAAGGCGTCCTCGGCGAAGGCCTGCCGCCGCGTGAGTGCGTCCACCTCTGCCTGGAAGGCCTTGATCAGCACGCCGATCCGGCGCGGCCGCTCCTCGGCCGGGGTGTCGCGAAAGTCCTTGATGACGTCCTTGAGCGCCTCGCGGCCGACGGCCGAGTCTTGCCGGTTGTCGGAGATGGAGATGGCCTGGTTGTCGAGGGTCGCGTGCCGCTCAGCCGACAGGCCAACCTCCGCCCACACCGCGATGCACAGCTCGAGCGAAGGGCCCTCTTCCATCGGGCCGGGGCGGCTGGCCGGGCAGGCAGGAGTCGGCTCCTGCTGGGAAAGACCAGTGACACTCGAGAGTGAGTGACCAGCGGGAGAGTCCGCGACCACCATCCTGTTTTGCTCTTAGTCATTTTTCTCGCCAATCCCAAGAGAGAGAGTCGGCACACCGATTCCGGATCCTCTCTGCTACCCTCTCTGCTACCCTCTCTGCTACCCTCTCTGCTACCCTCTCTGCTACCCTCTCTGCTACCCTCTCTGCTACCCTCTCTGCTACCCTCTCTGCTACCCTCTCTGCTACCCTCTCTGCTACCCTCTCTGCTACCCTCTCTGCTACCCTCTCTGCTACCCTCTCTGCTACCCTCTCTGCTACCCTCTCTGCTACCCTCTCTGCTACCCTCTCTGCTACCCTCTCTGCTACCCTCTCCTGACGACTCCTATGAGCAGATTCGAACTGGCGACCAAAAGCTGAGTGAGGTGCCGCCACTCCCCCATGACATCATTTCCTGAATTGCCCACCACCCACCCAGGGCGGTAGGCGCGCTAATAGAGAACCTGAACTAAAGTAAAATTGAACGAAAGTATAAAGAAGAAGATCAAGCATCGCATGTACCATGTTTCATTGCAATGATTTTCAATATCATGCTTAGTCGGCTTATCACAGTCGCTAGCTTCCTTGTTAGCTTGCTAGTATGTTTGATATTCATGCGTCAATCATTGTAACATCACACTTCTAATCCTCTATCACATCCTCTACCACTCCCACCACCACAGCTAGCTGTGGTGGTTCCGAAAAACAGGTGCGCGGGATCTCAATCCGCAACGGTAGCGAGATAGGTGCTCGCATATACTATATGCGAGCACTATCGCTAAAATCTGGCAAAATGAGGCCACAGCCCCGCTGATGCACTGTCTGCTAGCGGGCAGCAGCAGCACGGCTCGGCACCGCGCTCGGTGGCGTTTTGCTGACCTCAAACGTCAAAGCACAGCCGTTTCGCGATGGCTGAGAGAGAGCTGTGCGCCTGTGCAATCCACGCGCACGCTACCAGCGGAGGATGGTGTGCTGCTTTGGCGCGGTGCTGAGAGGTACGCGCGGCGCTGCAACTACAACGCATAGCTCTAGGCAGCACCTCGAAGTCGACGTTCGTGGCGATTCGCGTCGAGCGGACCGGCTGCGAGCCAGGTGGGCTACGAGCGAGTGCAACCACGACGGCAGCTGTCAATCTCTGAGACACAACAGCTGCCGTCGTGATTGTCAAAGATGGTGCGTTTGGCAAAGCAGGTCACCAAACGCGAGCGATCGAGTCGGCGCCGGCGGCTCGCGTCTCGCGTCGAATAAGAATTTGACGACCACACGGGGCACGGGACTCGCGCGCACTGGCTTTGAAAGAAAAACACTTTTCAGTGAAGAATGTTTGTCAAGGAAACCGAGTCACCACGCACATCTACTGACACGGAAGTATGCACACTGTTCCAATATGAACATCTTCAGAGACGCGCTACTCAACAAGTCCTCAGCTACTAACAACATGCGGCAGATCAGCGGCCGTCGGTGGGGCTAATCCTTGTACTCAACTGGGTGATCTAGTAAGGCATGTCGAAACTTTTGTTGTTGGTCAGCAGCATGTTCGGATGCACCGCCAGCTGCGCCTGCTGCTGCGCAGCGTGCCTGCGGAAGCCTTTGTCGCGGTACTTGACGATCCGGTACACGAACTGCTTGACAGTGACCTCGAGAGCGGATGCCCACTCAGGCGGCGACATCTCCTCAAACGGCTTTACATCGGGAGCCTCCTGCGCCAGGTTGTTCAGGTGCGCGTAGACGAAGTTGTTGATGTCGAACGCATATGGCGTGTACGCAATGATATTCCCAAGAAGGCAGGTGCGCGTGTGCGCACTGCAGTCAAAGACAAAGCCGCCGCCATTGGCGTCACGCGCACGAAGCGCCACCTGGCATGGAATCAGGTCGAAGTACTTCGTCGGGCACGCGGAGGCGTCCGAGTGATGGTTCACCTGGTGCACGACTTGAATGCGGCTGGGCGGCTCGATGCCGAAGCACCTCATCATGGAGTAGTACGCACGGTCATCCGGCTGCGTCGCCACAAAGGTAGGTCGAATGCCGATGGCCACCAGCTTCTGCGGCAGCTCTTCCGGCAGCTCTTGGCGCAGTGCCTTGCGGCAATTCCCGCTGTTTCGATACGCTCTGGCACGCGCCCTCGTCCACGTCGCAGGCAAGGGGAGTTGGAGTCCGGCGCGAGCGGTCTGGTCCCACATTGCGAGAGCATCGATCACTTTCCCCTTCGGCACCGTGATATCCTTGTGGCGGAAGTGTTGCTGTGTCGCCAGCACCTCCTGCAGCGAAAAAGAATTTAAACAAGACAACTCTCTCTCACAGCACACAGGCTCGACACAGGTGCGAACTGGCGCGTGCTAGTACTATCACCGGCGAAAAAGAATCTTACAAGCTTGTGCGAAAAAGAATCTTAAAATTCCCTGCCACAACACTGGGCACGGGACTGGCGCGCACTGGCACTAACACAGGAAAAGAATTTCGCAAAACTAACGGGAAAATGCCCTGTGTTGTGGCGGCGTGCCGTCCTCCCATCCCTTCCTTGGGTCGTCTGTTTTCTTTCTTTCTTTACAAAAAAAGAAATTACAACACAACAAACCGGGGATTTTTCTCCAACTTTGCTTTGTCAATAGTTTGTCTTGTCTAGTAAACCAGTTTACGACCCGGCGCAGCAAAATGCGGGTTGAAAGAAACGCGGACGAGAGGCTTATCAAACCTCCATTCTAAAGCAACAACACCGAACTCACACGGACACGAATCAAAAGTACGCATGCTGAAAGAAGAGCACGACGCATGACTCAATGGACGCACACCAAAAGGCATGAGCCGTATGGTATGTATTTCCCTTCACTTATCTTGTTCCACTTTCTTTGCCAGTGAGGGAAGCTGATCCCCGAGCTGGCGCTGGACGCGACCGCGCAGGTGAGACACGTGCTGGCTCGCCTCCGAGTTGACAGAGATGCACTGTCCGATGACTGCTCGCTCCTGTCGGCGCAGGTCTTCATGTTTGACCACACCGAGGTGGACGAGGCGGACGAGGAGGCGGAGGGCGGGTCCTCGACCGGCATGGGGGCGCGCGTCATCACCGACCAGGCGGGAGATATGGGGAGATATGGGGAGATATATATGAACCGTACAAACAACATGCCCTGGAATACGATACGGAAACGCGCACAGAGAGAGTACAGTTAACGTACGCATGCACGCACATGACAACCCAATCAAACCTTCAGCCCAAAAGCGGGGGCAGGAGAAATCCAGCTGAGCCGCTCACTCAGTCTCGGAAACATTCGCTTCCTCCATGAGCGGGCGATCGACGTCTGCGAGGCTGCGTCGTCCAGTTTCTTTGCTGCGCCCGACATGGTCCTCCTGAGCGGCGCTAGCGCTGTGGGCGGCCTGGTAGACCGAGGCGAGGACGAGGAGCGCGAGGAAGCCGAAGTTGAAGCCGACAAGGGTGTTGATGACGCTCGTGGTGGCATCGAATCCAAAGATGCGCTCGAGCTGCTGCCGATCGCCATCGAGGCCCTTCTCGACGCCGGCGAACAAGCGAAGGAAGGTGCCAGCGACGAGGGTACTTGTGATGGAGAGGTGCGCACCGAGGGCGAGCAGGTTGTTGATCGGCTTCGCGTATGGGCGCACGTACGCGAGCATGATGGAGAAGCTCGCGGAGAGCATCACGGCCAGGTAGAGCCGGTGCTGCGCGTCCTCGACGAGGAGCACAAAGCCTGTGATGCTCAGCCGGCGCACCATCTCGACCGGCTCCCAAAAGAAAAACTTCGGTTTGTAGTCCTGGTGCAGGAAGGTCGTCGCACGGGAGAGGGGGGTCGAACGGCCGTTGAGGATGTCGCCGCGGCAACGGAGGAGCAGCAAGGTGAAGAGAGTCGGAAAGCCGATCGGCCACAGAAGGAGCAGCGCGGTAGCCTGCCGCACAACCTCCTCGTGCGCGTCGCTTCGATAGGTCGGATCGGAGCAGCGCACGGCGAGATCGGCGCGCAGCTGGAACTGCACGGCGTCGGCCGCGTCGTCGTATGGGAACGCCGTGCAGTCCCACGCACGAAAGATGGCGGCGCTCACCACAGGCACGAGGACGAACGACAGCCACAGAGTCTCAGGCAGCCCAATGGTCAACGGCGCGGAGAGGCGCTGCATGCGGCCGCGCAGGTAGCCGCAGAGCAGCACGGCGGCGAGAAGAGCAAGCGGAAGAAGCGCCTCGCGCAGCAGTCGGCTCGCGAGCCTTGCGGGATAGCATGCGGTCGGTAGAAGTAGCGTGAGGCCGTCGAGCTTCGTCCATGAGAAGACAGACATGGTCTGCGTGTACCTCTCGGGCAGCACGACCCGGTACGCGGACGGGAAGATGACCGCCGCCTGGTAGAAGGAGAAGCCGATCTTGAACTTGATCTTGAGGTCAAAGGCCTTGTACACCGCGTATGGCCGCCGGTAGAGCGCCACCGTCGCGCTGGCGAAGGTGATGGCCTGCTCCGTCGGCAGCAGACGGACAAGCGACGGATACAAGATGAAGTAGGAGAGCGCCATCGCCATTCCGATCAGCGAGAGCCATCCAAGAGCGGACGTCGTCGATCTCGCCGCTGGACACGCGGTGCACGCCGCGAGGTGCTCGGAAAAGTAGTCGCCCGGACCGCACACCTCGCACCTGGTGCCGCTGTGGCCGCCGGCACAGTATCCCCTCTCAGCCGAGACACCGCCGAGACACGGACTCGTGCCGTTGGCGCCGCCGCGGCAGCTGACGATGCTTGTCGTGCGCGCAGAGGAGCGCCACGTGCCGGGCCCGAGGCTGATCGTGGCGAGCGTCGTGCCAGCGGACGGGCATTGGAAGCCGGTGCACACGCGACAATGAAACGCGTCTGCCGAGGATGATGGCAGCGGCTCGGCGTAGAAGCCGACGAAGCACTCACATTTTGAGCGCGCTGTGGCTCCCAAGAGCATAGTGCTCGATCGGGCAGGGCACGGCTCGCACGGCTCGAACGACGCTTCGCTCTTCCACGTGCCGTGCCGGCATGCTCGACAGTGCTCTGTGGCGAAAGGGTCGGGGTCCGGCTCGTGCCCAGTCCCACAAGCCTGCAGTAGGCTGCGCGCGCATGCGATCCCGCCGTAGCCAGCATCGCAGAGGCAAGCACCTTCCAGGCTGCACGAGCCGTGCCCGCTGCACTCAAGGCTTCCTGCGCTGCGCTGCCCGCTGGCCGAAGCGTTCGCTGCTGGCCCGAGGACGCGGCAGCGGCGCTGCGCCCACGGTGGCGACGGAAAGAGGAGCTCACCTGTCGTCGGCAGGCCCGTCGGCGAGTGCACTACCTTGAGCGGCTCTCCGGGCGGATGCTGCGCGACGAGCAGTCCCGCGCTGCTGATCTGGTGCTCGGCGCCGAAGGCAATGCGACCGTAGAACTCGTCTAGGGTCAGCCGTTCGAGCTGTGCCCTCACCGCGGCCGTCTCGACGCTGTCGGCAGCCTCGATGGCAGCGCCGAGCGCACACGCTGCGGCGAACTGCGCCGCTCCGTTGTAGCTGACCTCCGCACCGTCAAATCGCGCGCGGAACATGTCCGCAAACTCAGACGATGAGAGGCGCGAGAAGGTGCCGGTGGTCGGCAGCGACGAAGTCCACTGCGTCGGCCCTAGCACATACTCACCCTGCCACCAGCCAGCAGCTACGCGCGAGATGAAGGAGGCCTTATCAATCGTCTCAGAGAGCAGCACCGCGTACGGGCTCCAGTTCATTCGCTCGAGGGCAGCGATGATGACGACGGCCGCCGTGTGGTACGTACACCCAACGAGCACCGTGGCGCCCGCCGACCGAAGCTGCTGCAGCAGCGTCGTGGCTTCCTCCACGGACGGGACCATCCTGAGCGTCACTGGCGGCAGCGACACGGAGGAAATGCCGTGGCGTCGAGCCCACGCCGGCGACGCGGCGCACTGATCTCTGGTGAACAAGTTGTCGACCTGCACGAAGCCAGCACGCAGGCTCGCCAGGCAGCCAACGCCACCAAAGCAAGGCAGCAGCGACGAGCTGTGCGCGATGCGCACGTCTGCACGCGCATCGAGCGCACGCGCGGCCGCCGCAATGGCCTCGAGGCCGCTCGCTGTGTACATGCTCGCCGGCGGGTAGAGACCGAAGGTCAAGTTGTTCTGGGCGAAGACCGTCGTCGCGGCTGAGCCAGCAGAGAGCATGAGCAGCCCATCCGCAGCGCTCTGCTGAGCAGCAAACCACGTCAGCCCCGAGCTGTAACCCGAAAAGGCAAAGCGCGCCCGAGCATTGCGCATCGCTCGCGCGGTCGCGTTGGCCACCTGCACCGCGCTCGAGCCGTCGCCGACCCAGGAGAAGCGCACGCCGTAGCGCTTGCCGCCGGCGCGCAATCCGCCTCTCTTGTGCAACCAATCGGCGAAGATGAGCAGCGGACGTGTGAGCATGAGCGAATCCTCATAGTACAGGTCGTCGGGATGTCACGAGCTCGGCGCCGCTATCGCGATGACGTCGTCGTATGCTGCCGCAGAGCCAGTGCCGTACACTTCCTCCGGCACGCCCAGAGGCAGCAGCGGCTCCTCAGCGCTCTCAATGTGTGCAGCTGTGCATGATGACATGTCGTCGACTCGGCAGCTGACGACGACGTTGGTTAGCGCGGATGACGAGCGAGCCGACAGCACGAACGCTAGGATTTTCTTCATGTTCGACATATATATCTTTTCAACAGACCAGCCGCCGTGGCCAGAGACCACATCTCGGGACTACTCGTGCTGTGATAAAATGAACGGCGGACAGGACGCCGCACAAACGGGGCACTGTGCCTCTGCGTTCGTGCGTCGCCCATCTCTCCTGCTCTATTTATTTATTTACGACACTGGGCTCTCCCTCCCTTGGGTTATCTGTTTAGCGCTCGCGCCTAGGAGTGTCTAGGTAGTGTCTAGGAAGTGTCTAGGAAGTGTCTAGGAAGTGTCTAGGTAGCTCGAGCAGCGCTCGCGCCTCGGCTCCGAAAGGTCCGGCCCCGCACGCGCGCAGCGCAAGCGTCCGCCAGCGGTAGAGGGCGGACGGCGAGCGCGCGGCCTCCCCTCCCGTCCGCGGCGGAGAGGACGTCGAGCGCCTCCCTCGCCTCGCCGCTCGAGCCGCAGGCGAGCAGCAGCTCGTCGACAGCGCCGTCGTCGCGCAGCACAGTCGCGACGCGACGCGCGCGCCGCCGAGCTCGGGAGACTGACAGGAGAGGCGAGGCCGGGTCCGCCTCGTGAGGCACACACCATGCTCCGTCTGGGGCCGTGCGTGGGCCTCTGGTCGCGGCGTCTCTGGAGCTGTGACCGTCGAACATCGGCCGTCAACTAAGCCCTCGAGCGAACGTGTCCGGAGAGTGAGGCCCTTGGACGGGTCCAGAAGCGGTGCAGTGGATGACCTGCGCGCCGCTGACCTCATGTGGGGATGTGATGTGCCAACACCAACACTGATCAAAAACCTGGAAACCCTTGTTCAAAGCCGACCCTAAGCGCCATCCTTCCTGCTCTCACCTGATGCTGCTTCCCCGCGCCGCCTCCTTGGCCCCCTCTGGGCCCCCTTGCGGCGCCCTTGGGCGTATTCTCTACTCTCCCAGGGTCCCCGGCCCCCAGCTGCGAGCTGGGAGCGTGGAGGGCCCCCACCCTTGTTTTTTCTGTTTTCTGTTTTTCAAACCCTGCAATTCCGACCTGCAGGTGCTCTCGAGCGAGCGCCGGGCGCGGCGCCCTCCCGCAGTGTTCCACACCTCGTTGCCCACCCAAAACCTGGGCGACATTAACGACAACCACTCGACAGCCGTCTCAGCTGACACGATATTGCGACTGCGATCACAGTGAGCTTCGGTCCTCGAGGACAGCCTGGAGGACGCGCGGCAACTCCGACTCGCCATGCAGTGCGAGATAGCACTCCTTGTGATGGAACGCCAGGCCGAGGCTGCCGCCTGTGAAGCATTCCTCGCCATCGTCCAAGTCGATGTCCATCGTCAGGGCCGGCGTGACAATGATTGTGCCGGCGGGAAGGCCCAGGTCGTCGTCGTCCACGTCGGGAAAGGTCGTGGCGTCCGTGTAGGCGAGCTCCATAGGAGGGAACGCGCCCTCGAACTTTTCGTCGCCCGTCTGTTCGAAGACGACATCGGAGTCGAAGCACTGACCATACAGCAGCGCGGTTTGACCGGCTCGCGAGAGGAAGACGCGCAGCTCCACCGGCGGCTCATCAGTGCCGCGCCAGCTGAAGCTGCCGAAGTTCTCCCCACGAAGCATCTGCGGCAACGAGTTGCACGGTGGCTCCGACGTCCATCCAGCTTGCCAACCAGTTCCCGGTGGCGACCGACCTACGTTGGGCAGCGCTGTCCAGAGCGGCAAGTCCACGCTGCATCCCCCCCCTGACTCCACGCCAAGGTCCGAATCCTTGCAGCGGTCCTCTTCCCGCCAGATACGATCGTAGCGGCACGACGCGTTGGCGATGAGCGTGGACCCCTTGCGCAATTCGAAAGAGAAGACGAACTCGTCGATCTCTGGAGCGGTAGTTGCCTCCGTGGAGAGAGCATCGGCAGGCAGCGGACGCAAACAGCTACGGTACAAGTCCAGGTTTCGGCACCCGATCGAGAGACGGGTGTGCACGCGGTAAAGCGCGTAGCCACCGTGCGCCGAGTTCTCGCTTTCCACGATGAGGATCTCCCGCACCAGTCGGAAGCGCGCCTTTGCCAGGGCGGTCCAGATGCCGTCGCTGTATGCGACGGCATTGAATGCGCTGCACGTGCGCGCAGTGGAGATGACAGCGCAAGCGGAGGTCAACTGCGCGAGTACGTGCTGCAAGAGGTCGGGCGCGAGGTCGGTAAGCATGGCAGCCGAGTAGAGGGGGGGGGCGTCCCACGATGGTCCAGGAGCAGCCAAGCGAAAAAGAATTCTTAAGACCAGCCTCTCTCACAGCACACTGGCTCGTGCCGCCGCCCCTGCCACCCCTGTGTCAGTGTGCCTGTGGTAGGAGAGACTGCCAGCGACAAGCTGGAGGCAGGTCGCTAGACTGAGATGAGACCGCCAGTGGATGTGGGAGTCCACCGCGCACCGCGCTGCGAGCCTGTCGTGTCCCTTGTCAGGAGCAGGAGAGCCCCACCTGTCCCCCTGATCGTCCTTCCAAAATCCTGCTCGTGCAGGTGGGGACCTTGTCCTCGTCCCATCCCTCGTTTGGCGTGTCTGTTTTCTTTCTTTCTTTCTTACACTGGCGAAAAAGAATTCTTGAACGCCAGCCTCTCTCACAGCACACTGGAAAAAGAATTTAAAGAAAAGAACTCTGTCTCACAGCAGAAAAAGAATTTGCGCAGGCCCTCGCACAACATTGCGCGAGGGGAGCTCGATAGATTCGAGGGGCCAGGATACGCCGCGAGGAGGACGGAGTTGCGCCGAAAGGCGAAAGAAGCCGCGAGAACAAGGGACCGGCAGGCGGCGGCGTCGCAGGACGAGGCAGAAGAGAACGACGCGACAGAGGAGGAAGTGACAAGGGAGAGAACGACGAGAGTGGGACGACCGCGAGGTGGCATGAAGGTTGCAGCGAGAAGCGGCGAGAGACTGCGAAAAGAGATAGGAAGAGGCAGACTCCCTAGGGTGGGCGACGGCTAGCGCATCACACACCTCTCCTTAAAATCCCTGTGTGGTGGCGGCGTGCCGTCCTCCCATCCCTCCCTTGGGTTGTCTGTTTTCTTTCTTTTACTGGGCACGGGACTGGCGCGCACTGGCACTAACACAGGTACACCACTTCGTGAATTTTGAACCCTGGCACATCACTGGGCCGCACGGGACTGGCTCGCACTGGCACTAGTGTTGTGCGAAAGAATTTTACAACGAGCTCCCCATCGGGCTCTTCTCTTGCCGTCATCACCCTCTGCCGGCGCCTCCGCCTCCTGCGACGGCCCAGCCGCGCCCGCCTCTCCGCCCTTCTTCTTCTTCTTGCCCTTCTTGCCCTTGGCGCGCTTCTCCGCCTCGACCTCCGCCAGCAGCTCGTCGGCGTGCCGCGCCGCCTCCTTCTCCTCCGCCGCCCTCTGCGCCGCCCTCTTCGCCGCCCCCGCAGCCCTCGCCGCCTTCTCGGCCGCCGCCTTGGCCGCCGCATGCTCCCCGAGGCGCGCACGCACTCGGTTTGGCCCTTCTCCTTGGCCCATTGCAGCGCGGTCTCACCCTTCTTAGAGCGCAGCGTCATATCAGCGCCCGCCCGCAGCAGCTGACGCACGACGGTGGGGTAGCCGAAGGCGGCGGCCTGAATCAGGGCAGTGCCACCGTTGTTGGCCTGCATGTCGATCTCCGCGCCGTGCCGGATCAGCGTGTCGACAACCCGCTCGTGGCCTTCATCGGCGGCCAGCATCAGCGCTGTGCTGCCAACCTTGTTTCGCTGATTGACCTCCTCGCCGCGCTGCAATGCCAGCTCGACCATCTCGCTGCAATGCCAGCGGCCGTTCGAGGCGGCGAGACACAGCGCGGTGCCACCGTTGCTGTTCTGCAACGAGACATCTGCACCGCGCCGCAGAAGCGCCTCGGCCAGCCCCGCGTGGCCATTGGCCATTGCGAACATCAGCAGCGTCATGCCGCTCGCAGGGCCGTCCGCAAAGACGTACTCGAACGTCGCGTCGACCCGCCCGCCACCGTCGAGCCACGCCAGCACCGCCGCCTCTTCGCCTCGCTCAGCCGCTAGCACGACCTCCTCTGGCACCGCCTCGCTGCCCGGCGCGGTCTCTGCGCCGCCCTCGCCGCTCAAAGCAGAGGCCGCAGCACTGGCGCCCGCCGCCGCCTCGCCTGCGGGCGCGTCTCCCGCCCCTGCGCCGCCCGCCTCGGCCGACGGCGCCTTGCTCCGGCCAGTCACCTCCCCGAGATACGTCCTGAAGGCCTCGCCGCACTCGGTGTGGCCCTTCACCTTGGCCCACTGCAGCGCGGTATTGCCGCTGCTATTGCGCAGCTTCATGTCTGCGCCCGCCCGCAGCAAGCGAAGCACCACGGCGGGATGGTTGTGGAAGGCGGCGAGCATCAGCGCGGTGTCGCCCTGGCCTGCAGGTTGATCTCCGCGCCGTGCCGGATCAGCGTGTGCACCACCCGCTCGTGGCCTTTGTAGGCGGCGTCCATCAGCGCAGTGCCGCCGTCGCTGTTCTTCCGATCGACCTCCGCGCCGTGCCGCAAAGCCAGCTCGACCAGGTTCTCGCGGCCGTTGGTGGCGGCGAGGCTCAGCGCGGTGGTGCCGCCGCTGGTCTGCAACGAGACATCTGCACCGCGCCGCAGAAGCGCCTCGGCCAGCTCCGCGTGGCCATTGGACATTGCGATCATCAGCAGCGTCATGCCGCTCGCACGGTAGCCGTCACCAAAGGTGTACTCGAACGTCGCGTCGACCCGCCCGCCGTCGAGCCACCGCTCCCGCTTGGCCATCCTTGGCGGCCTTCCGAATGCTTGCAGGGACGTCGCCGCCGCCCTCCGCGGACGGCGAAGGCAGCGTGCCCGGCGCGGCGCTGGCGCGAGCGGGCGAGGTGGACGTTTATGTATGTAAAAGAGGAATGCAGAAGATCGGACAGGGGAGGGACGCGGCCAGAAAGAGGGCGGGCGCCGAGTTTCGAAAGCCGGCGCTTTCGCGCGTTCGAAGAGGCTTCGCACGGAGTTTGTGCAAATTTGCGGTTGGCCTTCGCGCTGCGGCGAGATGGCACCGCAGGCGGCGTGCGTGCACGAGGGCGGCGGCGTCGAGCGCCGAGCAGCACACCACGAGCGCCAGCGCCGACGACGGGAGGCGGCGGGCGGCTCGACCGAGCCGGCGGCGGAGGAGGCGACGGACGTCGAGGCGGTGAGCGCCGCGGACGTGCTGGCCGGCGTGGAGGAGAGCGGCCCGAACTACGCCCTTCCGACGGCGAGGGAGGGCCAGAGGGAGCGGCGGGAGCGGCTGCCACAACTGGTGAGAAAAAAGAAAATGCCGTCCTCAAGTGCTCCGTTTTGTTCCACTTGATACTTGTCCATGCCGTGTGCCGTGCTTGACTTACTCAGAAAAAGCATCACATCTCATTCATTTAGCACGCCTCCGGAGCGTGACATTCTTTTCTAAAATCCGAAGCCGACACTGGCATGGACATGGATGGCTTACACTGTCGACCCACATGTGCTCGGGAGACTGTTACACACAATTCACAAGTGCAATCATCATGAAGAATGGAATGTGGCAGCATGGCACTTACGAACTGCTTTAGGCTGGTCTTGTGGTGTGTGCCGCGAAAAGGTGTTTGCTATGATCTGCATCATGATCAGCACTATGCTTGCACAAGGAATAGCCTACCAACAATTGGGCGAGGCAACACAAAGAACAACTTGAACCTGATTAACGCTTGAGCTTTTGGAACCAATTGAAGGGCTCGGTATATCCCTCAGATCTGACAATGGACATCATGAAGAGCTCCAACGAACGAACACCTTTGGGTGCCTTTGCATCACCTTGGCTCATTGGGAGATTCTCAAGTCCAAGTGCCACCGACAATTCTGCTTTAGTGCATGCAGCTTGCCGCACGTCAGTTTTGGTGCCAAAGACGGCGATTGGCACCGTAGCTAGCTCTGGGTTGCCACGCAAGTTGTCTAGCTCCTGTTTGGCCTCGGGGAGCCTTTCTTTGTCAACAACATCGACAAAAAAGAAGATGCAATCCACACTCGAATAATA
Organism: Emiliania huxleyi CCMP1516; assembly: GCF_000372725.1. Taxonomy (NCBI): domain Eukaryota; phylum Haptophyta; order Isochrysidales; family Noelaerhabdaceae; genus Emiliania; species Emiliania huxleyi. The sequence continues at coordinate 507,030 of NW_005199443.1, read as the reverse complement.
CTGATCCCAACTCCTTCGGGCCACTTCGTGACCGCCGCAATCGGTGATGTCGAACTCCCGCTTCCCGATAGTGACCGATTCACTGTAAGGGTGTTGTGTTGGGTTTATCTGCTGAAGTCTTCCCGTTTTCAACCTGAAGAGGAAAGTGCTCTTGCCGGAGTTATCGAGTCCGACAAGCAAAATCTTGGGTTTTGCAGGTGTGAACATCTGCACCATCCTGGCTTTCATGCTTTGCTTGCCACTCCTGAATTCTTGCACGGCTGATCTCCAAAGCCGAAACATGCCAACTGTGACGCACAACAAACTATACAGCAAGTCATAGATGGGGACGCTGGTGTTGCCCGCGAACTCCTCTCTGGGGTTGGGCATGCTGAGGTTGGTAGCACTAATAGCCTCGCTCACATTGGTCATGCTGCCATTGGGTGTAGTGACTGCTTGGCTCAAATCAACGATGTCGCTGTTGGCCGCATGGAGTTGGCCCATGAGCATGATGACCACATAGTACACACACAATCCCCAACTAAGGAATGCGAATGCAGATTGATATAAGTCACCAACCCGATATATCCAGCCTTTATTTGCGACAGCTGCCTGTAGCTCGTGGTTGAATGCCTCCTTTTCTTGTTTCGTGATTTGCTGGTGACGCTCTCGTTCTGCGTACGCAGCTGGGCCACCATGGCTTGCCCAAAATGCATCTGAAGCCTCAAGGACCCTTCCAAGCTCAAGCGCGGCAAACCAGTATGCTACTGTGCAAATCACATCGTAATAGGGCTGTTTGAACGGGGCCTCGTCATCGTAAAACTGATAAAACAGCGATGCAATCGAAATTGTGAGCGTGCTTGCAGTGCCAATGAGGAGAGCTTGTACTGCCACAATTACAGTGTCCAGTGGGTTTGAGTCGGCCGCTTCCGAACTACCCTCCCCATCTGTTGCCACTGCGATGGTCCGTTTACAGAAGATGATCAACACTTGCACAGCAAGGAAGCCTTCAAAGGTTTGGACGGCGGTTGAAGAGAAGCTGGAGAACATCATATACAAGAATGCCTGCACCACTTCACCATACACTTCAACCAGGAAATCATCTACAGTTGTTGAAGAGCACTGTGCAAGCCGGCCAAAGAGGTCAGTGATGATTGGCTGCAAAACAAATGTTAGGAAGACCACGAAAGTGGAAAACGCATCCCCGTCCATGAGGTACACTGTGCACAAATCCTCGGCAAGGGAGGTAACGTTGAATGCCCAATCCAGTGCGTCCTTGGCCTGAACGCAAAGGCAAGCGGAGAGAGCTAGGTTTGCAAGTCTCCACACGTGATATGGGAGGAGGATCACGTGGAGAAAAATGCGCATCACGAACTCGCACGGCCCTGCTGGTGTCGTTCCATCGAGAACACCGTCAAAGCACGAGCGGGTTGAGGCTGCTGCCATCTCTTGTGTGGCCTGATCTTTCGCCTCCTCTTCACGTTGAATATGCTCGTCCATGAGCTGGAAGGCAGTGGGGTTTTTGATTCCCATGCGAGCCAACTGGTCCAGGAAGGAGCCACCGCGCCGCACAGGTGCTTCGGGCTCGGGCGGCGACGGTGGTGGCGACAGTGCGCCTCTCTGAGTGGTGGACGTTGACTTGTAGCGCAGCAGCGCAGCGACAGCGGCGGCTACGGCGGTGACAGCGGCAGCGATGAGCGGCAACCCGTACTCCGTGAGGGGCGCCGATACGCGCAATACGACGTCTGACGGCAGCACAAACTCGAGCCACGAGAGGGCGCTCGACGAGGAGAGGCCAGTGGGCGCCGCCGCCACGCAGGGGAGGCACGCCATGACGGCGGCGAGGCGGAAGGCGGCGGACGAAGTAGCCGCGTCGCGAGCCCGCGGCACTTTGCCGCTCGCCGCGAGCAACCCGGCGCCACAGGCGATGGCGACGAGAAACACGAGGGCTGGTACGAGAAGCGACCAGCTGCTCACGAGCGAGACGGTCGAGGCGACGGCAGACGAGAAGGCCGAGGCCGCCAAAAGGTCTTCAGGCAGCGCGACCGCTCCCGGGACGTGCAGAACGCTCGCGAAGAAACCGACAGGCGCCGCCGCCGCGCCGGTGAGGTACGCCGTGGCGGCGGCGAGGCAGGTTGCCCCCTTTCCGCTCGCCGCGGTCGGCCAGGAGGCGACGCAAGCGATGGCGAGGAGGATGAGCACGAGGGCGGGCATGAGAAGCGGCGAGCAGCTCACGAGCGAGGACGCCGTCGAGGCGACGGCGGGCGAGCTTGAGTGTGTGCGGCTGCGGGCCGAATGTTTCTTTTTTTTTGCGCGTTTAAACAGGTTACCTCTCGCTCGACACACACACCCGTGACAACTCCCCTCAATGTAACCGCGTCACACCTCCCGTCGCGTGTGTCCCGCTCTCGCCGTACTCTGGATGCGTCTCGTCTCCGGGCCGCCCGCCGCCTGCCCGCGCCGAGGGCGGGCGGCGTCAGCAGACGACGAGCGTGTCTCGCATCCAGATGAAGGCGCCGGGGTTGTTGTCCAGAAAGTCGAGCAGGTCCTCGCCGATGACGTGGAAGATTGTGCCTGCGGGGGAGGGGCGCGGACGCGGGTCAGAGGAGGCGGGGCACGGCGGCGGATCAGAGGAGGCGGGTCAGAGTGGGAAGGGGAGGGGGGGGAAGGGGGGGGAGGCGCCACGGCGGGTCAGGGGCGGCGGGCCAGAGGGGTAGGAGGGCTGGGGGGGGAGGCGCGGCGGCACCGGCTCTCTCTGCGGTGAGGGTGAGCTCATGCCTGCGGGGGGGGGGGAGGGGCGGACATGTCACGGGTCACACGCTCCCGACGGGAGGCGCGTCTCTGGCTCTCTGCGGCGGGCGATGCTCGTGCCGGAGCCGACTATGAATTGACTATTGATGGACTATTAATGAGCTATGAATGAACTATTCTCGTGCCGGAGCCGGTTCTCGAGCGCGTATACGTTGACGAGTAGCGCGCCCGGCCCGAACGGCTCCAGGTCCTACGTTGTTATCACGCCAACCTCAGGGATATGGTATCGTGCAGTGTGTCTTGAGAAACCGCGTGAATACGAGGGGCCGCGAACACGGTTGAATACGCGTCCTCTCGAGCGCTAGTTGGAGTACAAGAGTCCGTCTTCCGCTTCTAGGCTCCGTGCTGCCAGATACGGGGAGATACGGGGGGAGATATGGGGAGATCTTCCGCTTCTATGCTCCCCGTCCTCCCTCGTCGCGCCGCGCACGTCCGCCAGCTCGCGGTAGGCAAGGCGCGCGTCGCCCACCTTATTAATTAATCATTAATTAATCATTAACTAATCCAGCTCGCGGTAGGCAAGGCGCGCGTCGCCCACCTTATTAATTAATCATGAATTAATCATTAACTAATCCAGCTCGCGGTAGGCAAGGCGCGCGTCGCCCACCAAGACAACGTCGAGCACCTCGTCGCCCTTTCGCCATATTACCTCCCCCTCCCCCACCTCGTGCTGCCGCATGACCGACTGCAGCTGCGTCACCTGCGCCGCCGAGCAGGGGTGCGTGTGGCTGGTGTCTGGAAGGTGTCTGTGGGGTGTCCGGGGGGTGTGTGTGGGAGGTGTGGGAGAATTTCGGGCAATCTCGTGTCAGCTCGGGCAATCTCGTGGAAGCGCCGCCTGAGCCATCGAGAAGCCGCTGAAGACGGAGTTCGCGCCGATGGCCGCCCAAGACGCGTCATACGACAGCTTGGCGCGCTGCTGTATCCGGGCCTAGGAAAGGTCCAGGAAAGGTCCAGGAAAGGTCCTACGACAGCTTGGCGCGCTGCTGTATCCGGGCCATCAGGTTGGGGCGGCGGCGGAAGAGGTACTGCACGTCGCCGCGCTCGATCTCGAGCACCTGAGATTGAGAGTGGCCGAGAGGTAGCCGAGAGGTAGCCGAGAGGCAGCCGAGAGGCAGCCGAGAGGCAGCCGAGAGGTAGCCGAGAGGTAGCCGAGAGGCAGCCGAGAGGCAGCCGAGAGGAGGAGGGGAGGAGGCGGCACCTCGACGCGAGTGGCGGCGGTGATTAATTAATTAAGGCAGTGATTAATTAATTAAGGCGCACCTCGACGCGAGTGGCGGCGGTGATTAATTAATTAAGGCGGTGATTAATTAATTAAGGCGCACCTCGACGCGAGTGGCGGCGGTGATTAATTAATTAAGGCGGTGATTAATTAATTAAGGCGCACCTCGACGCGAGTGGCGGCGGTGGCGGACGCGGCGTGCGTCGCGTCCGTGAGCAGCTCCCCCTCGCCTGTGAAGAGTGAGCCATGACTCTTGATTAGCATTCGATGCGCGCGTCGGTGAGCCAGCTCCCCCTCACCAAAGTAGTCGCAGTAGCGCAGCTCGAAGGGCCGCGCGCCTTAATGAATCACAGCTAACAATGAACCATTGATCAGGTAGTCGCAGTGGCGCAGTGGCGAGGGCCGCGCGCCGTCGCGCTCGTACATGACTATCCCCGCTTTGACGATGCGGAGGAAGCGGCCCTCGTCCCCCGCCTTGCAGATCGGCTCGCCTGCTTCGTCATTTTCGGACGGATTGCTAACTCACCCGCCCCCGCCCCCCCGCGTTGCAGACCGGCTCGCCGGCGGAGTACGACCGCGTCGTGATGACGGAGAGCACCTGCTCCAAACAACAACGACGATCGCAATGGTGAATGGATGGCCCAGACCGCGCCGCGATGGCGGAGAGCACGTCGACGATCGACTCAACGTCGAACTTGCGGAAGATGTCGGTGACGAGCAGGATCTGCAGGATCTGGTTCGCCTGCGGCCGAGGTGCGCCGAGGTGAGGCCGAGGTGCGCCGAGGTGCGCCGAGGTGAGGCCGAGGTGAGGCCGAGGTGCGCCGAGGTGAGGCCGAGGTGAGCCGAGGTGCGCCGAGGTGAGCCGAGGTGAGGCCGAGGTGAGCCGAGATGCGCCGAGGTGCCGGTCACGAGCAGGATCTGCAGGATCTGGTCGGCCTGTGGTGTGTGTGTGTGTGTGTGTGTGTGTGTGTGTGTGTGTGTGTGTGTGTGTGGTGTGTGTGTGTGTGTGGTGTGTGT
>NW_005199443.1:492777-501756 GCF_000372725.1 Emiliania huxleyi CCMP1516 | reverse complement strand
ATAGGGGGGGGGGGGAAGGAACCTTCTCGAGCTCCGACTAACCTCGGCGAACCTCGGCGAACCTCGGCGAACCTCGGCGAACCTCGGCGAACCTCGGCGAATCTCGGCGAATCTCGGCGAATCTCGCACCTTCTCGAACTCCGACTCGGCGGCGCGCGCATCGTTGCAGTGGATCACGCGGATGGACCTACGAGGAGGAAAGGTCCAGGAAAGGTCTAGGAAAGGTCGAGGAAAGGTTGCAGTGGATCACGCGGATGGACCTATCATTCATGCCCTCCTCCTCACGGATGGTGAACAGGTCAGCGCGGCGTCGCGGCACTGCCGCGATGGCGAACCGCTTGATGTTGTCGGGCAGCTTGGCGAGGGCGTCGAAGGGCGTGTGGATCGGCGCGATGCCGGCCTAGGAGAGGTCCAGGAACGGTCGAGGAACGGTCTAGGAAAGGGCGTGTGGATCGGGGCGATGCCTCGTGCAGCAGTAGGTCCGCCTATGAACAATTGAGACTGGGTGATGGCGTCTGGAGCAAGACAGCCCACCCCTCCCTCGTGCAGCAGCGCTTCGCCTCTTGGACGGAGCAGTGCGATCTCCCCATATCTCCCCTATATCTCCCCTACATCTCCCCCATATCTCGTGCAGCAGCGCTTCGCCTCCTGGACGGAGCAGTCTAGGAAAGGTCTAGGAAAGGTCTAGGAAGTGTCTAGGAAGTGTCTAGGAAGTGTCTAGGAAAGGTCTAGGAAGTGTCTAGGAAGTGTCTAGGAAGTGTCTAGGAAGTGTCTAGGACAGCAGTGCGTCGCCTGCTGGACGGAGCAGTCGGTGCAGAGCGAGGCGCACCTTTGGAGGAGGGGGGAAGGGGGGGGGGGGGGGAGGTTAGGGAGGGGGGGTTGAGGGAGTGGGGGAATGGGGTAAGGAGGGGGGTGACTCTCCGCTGAAGCTCCGCAGCAGCCGAGATGCAGCCGAAATGCAGCCGAGATGCAGCCGAGATATGGGCGAGATCGCTAGGGTGAGGCGCGCGCGCGCCGCTCGGCAGAGATGATTCCTCGCTGCTGCAGCGCTGCGAGGCCGTCGGGGTCGTAGTACGTGTCGGAGGAGTAGACGATGGACTTGCCTGTTCACAGCTTGAGGTGTGAAGAGGCGCCGTTCACAGGTGCGTGTCGGAGGAGTAGACGATGGACTTGCCTGTTCACAGCTTGAGGTGTGAAGAGGCGCCGTTCACAGGTGCGTGTCGGAGGAGTAGACGATGGACTTGCCTGCGAGCTCGGCGCGGAAGCCTTCTCTATCTCCCCATATCTCCCCATATCTCCCCATATCTCCTATGGACTTGCCTGCGAGCTCGGCGCGGAAGCCTTCTCTATCTCCCCATATCTCCCCATATCTCCCCATATCTCCTATGGACTTGCCTGCGAGCTCGGCGCGGAAGCCTTCTCTATCTCCCCATATCTCCCCATATCTCCTATGGACTTGCCTGCGAGCTCGGCGCGGAAGCCTTCTCTATCTCCCCATATCTCCCCATATCTCCCCATATCTCCGATGGACTTGCCTGCGAGCTCGGCGCGGAAGCCGATGCATGGCAGCGCGTGCAGCGAATAGAAGAACTTGATGGAGCCGCCCTGGGAAGGGGAGATGTCGGGGAGATGTCGGGGAGGTGCTCGGGAGATGTCGGGGAGATGTCGGGGAAGTGCACGGGAGATGTCGGGGAGATGTCGGGGAGGTGCTCGGGAGATGTCGGGGAGATGTCGGGGAGGTGCTCGGGAGATGTCGGGGAGATGTCGGGGAGGTGCTCGGGAGATGTCGGGGAGATGTCGGGGAGGTGCTCGGGAGATGTCGGGGAGATGTCGGGGAGGTGCTCGGGAGATGTCGGGGAGATGTCGGGGAGGTGCTCGGGAGATGTCGGGGAGATGTCGGGGAGGTACAAGGGAGATGCCAGGGAGATGCCAGGGAGATGTCAGGGAGATGTCAGGGAGATTGGGGAGACGCGAGGGAGGTGCGAGGCCTGGAAGTGCACGGGCTCCCCGATCTTGACCGAGTGGAAGCAAAAGAGGCGCTGCAAAAAGTCGTAGTTCATCTCGGAGATGAGGGCGTACCTTAATGAATCACAGTTGACAATCGCTTATTAATTAAGTGGTCGTAGTTCATCTCGGAGAGAAGGGCGTACCTGTCAACAATAACAACAACAACAACAATAATAATAATCATAATAATAGTAGTAATAATAATAATCGTCGTAGTTCAGAGATGGGGGCGTACTTGCGCACGAAAGCGGCCATGATGGTGCGCGTCGTGAGCACGGTCACGCGCTGCTCGAGGAGGATCTTCTGGAAGGTGCCCGCGTCGTGGTCCGCGTGGCAGTGCGTCAGGATGACGTGCGTGATCTTGCGGCTCGAGATGCCTATTGGTTAATCGATCAACACTTCATTCACTGATGATAGGTCAGGATGCCGTGCGTGATCTCGCGGCTCGAGATGCCTATTAGTTAATCGATCAACACTTCATTCACTGATGATAGGTCAGGATGACGTGCGTGATCTCGCGGCTCGAGATGCCTATTGGTTAATCGATCAACACTTCATTCACTGATGATAGGTCAGGATGCCGTGCGTGATCTCGCGGCTCGAGATGCCGTTGCGCCGCAAGTAGTGAGCAGAGTGGGCGGGCGGGTCCACCAGGATGCCCCGCCCACGCATCCAAAGAATGAAGCCCGCCGTGGTGCCTTCATTCATTCACAGCTAGTCATTCACAGCTAGTCATTCACAGCTAGTCATTCACAGCCAGTCATTCTCCAGGGAGGGAGGGAGGCGAGGGGGGGAGGGAGGGAGGGAGGGAGGGAGTGAAGCCCGCCGTGGTGCCTTCAGTCACATCACCAACCGGCTAGGCACCCAAGGAAGGAGATGAGTTCATTCACGCACGGAGACGGCGTCCGTGCCTGCGGCGGTGAAGCCGTCGGCGGCGCCGAGGACAGTGATGCCGAACTGCGGCGCCTCAAAGTCGATCGCGTCGCCGACGGCCGTCGCCATCGGCATCAGGATGTGCGGCGGGTCGGCGATGGCGGAGGAGAGCCAGTCGGGCACCGTCGCGACAAGCTCGTCGTCGACTCGCACGTCGTACTCTGCGCCGCGGTCGATCACCTCGATCGTGCCGTCGTCGAAAGCCATGCGAGCGAGGAGGTGCCCCGCCGGCAGCTCCTCGGAGCACGCAAACTCGACAAACTGCAGCAACGTGTCGGCCTCGATCTTGCGGCCGTTGCGCGGCTCCTACGGCGACGGAGAATGCCGAAGAATGGCGAACAGTGCTGGCTGATAGCGAATACTAAGTAGCAATGAAGGGTGGTTCCGTCGCTCCTTGAAGGCACGCAGCAGGTCTCTCTCTCCGTCTCTCTCTCACTATTCCAATGACTAACGCTCATTTGCTCCTTGAAGTAGCCGATCTCGCGCAGCAGGTCGGGCCGCGCGGCGTAGATCGAGTCGTCGACGAAGGGCGAGTACTCGTCATCCTGGAAGGGAGATACAAGGGAGATGCAGGGGAGATGCAGGGGAGATGCAGGGGAGATACAGGGGAGATGCAGGGGACACATAGAGGCACCTGGTGCAGGTGCTCCTCCGCAGGCCCCTCCAGCACCTCCTCCATCACCTAACCCATCCACCAGCCAGCGATGAGCGCAGTGCTCTCCTCCACCACCCCCCTCCACCATCCCCCCCCCCTCTCCAGCACCTGCCGAATCACAGCCGCTGCCGCCGCTGCGCAAACCACCGTCGTCTTGTCGCCCTGAGAGCAGGGGAGGGGGAGGGGAGGGGGAGGGGAGGGGGAGGGGAGGGGGAGGGGAGGGGGCGGGGTGGGCGGAGAGTGCCTACGCCGCTCCTCACAGCTGGGCCTGAGCTAGGCCTGAGCTGTACCCGGAGAGCCCTAAGGTAGCTCTAGCTGAGACGCAGCCCCCTGGGGTACAAGCCTAGCCCTAACCTGGGGCAAGCCCCTACACAACCTATTCCTACGGCGCGCGCGGGACAAGCTGGCCTTGGCGAAGCGGCTCCAGTTAGTGAACTATTCACTGCCTTGCTCAAAGAATTCCCGTAGCGGGGAACTCGAGCCCTTCACTCGCTATGAATGGGCTGTTAATCAACGGAGAATGAGCTACGAGCTGCCTTGATGAAGAAGTTCCAGTAGGCGGGGAACTCGAACTCGGCGGTGTTTGTGCCAAACTTGAGGTTGAACCGCTCCTTTCCAACCACGTACACCTTTGGCACGTCCAGGCCCAGCTGCAGCGAGATATAGGGGAGATATACGGGAGATATAGGGGAGATACACCTTTGGCACGTCCAGCCCAAGCTGCAGCGAGTCCTTGATCGTCTCTGGCGGGATTCCAAACTGCACCGGACCGTGCCGCGTCCTCACATGCACCCCTCCTCGCGGCAGCAGCGTCACGGCGCCGTTGCCCGTCAGCGCGGCGAGCTCCTACCGCACCACCCACGGGACCTGAACCCACGCCGGATTCGAGGACTCGGGAGGGTATGGCACCACCAGCCCGCGCTCCTCCGAGTCAACGCGAGAGTTGTACTGCGCGCGCTTCCTGCCCCGCTGCACCATCGCTAGCAGGTCCTTTGCTGACGTCGGCGCGTGCGACGCGGCGGCGCCGGGCGACGGCGCGGGCCTAAAGGGAAGGGGGTGGTGAGGCACACTTCTCCACACACACACACACACACACACACACACACACGCACGCACGCACACACACACACACACACACACACACACACACACACACACACACACACACACACACACACACACACACACACACACACACACACACGCACGCACGCACGCACGCACACACACACACACACACACACACACACACACACACGAGGTGGTGGGGCAAGGGCGAGGCTAGTCTCGCGACTCCACGTCTAGACGACATGGGGACATGCGCGGGAGATATAGGGGAGATACAGGGGGAGATATAGGGGAGATATAGGGGAGATATGGGGAGATCTGGGGAGATCGCACCGGACGGCGTAGGACATGCGAGGACCAAAGGAAGACATGCTGGCGATGGAGGAGCTGTTGAGGGAGGACGCCACGCCGCCGGCCTGCGGTGTGAAGACTGCGGTGTGAAGACTGCGGTGTGAAGACTGCGGTGTGAAGACTGCGGTGTGAAGACTGCGGTGTGAAGACTGCGGTGTGAAGACTGCGGTGTGAAGACTGCGGTGTGAAGACTGCGGTGTGAAGACTGCGGTGTGGAGACTGCGGTGTGAAGACTGCGGTGTGAAGACTGCGGTGTGAAGACTGCGGTGTGAAGACTGCGGTGTGAAGACTGCGGTGTGAACGCGCCAGCATGAGGGCGGGAGGAGTAGTCGTGCACAGTGCTCAGAGCACCGCGCGAATGCGAGGGATAGCAGCACACAGTGTGGATTGCAGCGGAGTGTGGTCGAGTCCGGCGGAGTGCGCGTCCTCTCGAGCGCTGGCTGGGAGCACACGACTACCTCGAGCTACCGCGTTCCGTCTTCTAGGGAATCGCCCACCGTCGACCGCCCGCCGCCCGCTGACGCTCCTCGCGCGCCGGCCCCCCGCTTGATCGAACCCTCCTTCGACGGCATCAGCGAGCCTGCCGGCGTGGCGCCCGGGGCGGCGCGCGAGAAGCGAGAGCGGGTCTGCGCGGCGGGGGGCGGCCGGCCGGTGGGACTGCGGGCTGCGCGGCGGTGGGACTGCGGGCTGCGCGGCGGTGGGACTGCGGACAGCGGTCAGCGCGGCGGGGGGCGGAGGGGAGGCGAGGGGAGGAGGGGGCGGCGTGGTGAGAGCGCTGCTGAGGGGAGGCGCGGGCGGCGGGCGGCGCGGGCGGCGGGCGGCGCGGGCGGCCGCAGTGGCGAGGGCGGCGCGGACAGCTTCCGTGCCGGGCTGGGCTTCCGGGGGGAGGGAAGGAGACGGCGGCGCTGCGGCCCGTCTGGCGCTGCAGGGCGCTGCCATCTCCACGCAATGTCCGTTGGGCGGGCGGTGTGTGAGGTCGCCGCCGCCACCGCCGCCGCCGCCGCCGCCTCCGCCCGCCACGCTCTGACGCGTCGCCTGGCTGCGTCTGGCGGCAGCGGCTGCGGCAGAGAGCGCAGCGGCGGCCGGGCTGGCGGCGGCTGGCCGGTCGGATGGGGCGGCGGGCGCGTGCGAGCGGCGAGCGGCGCGGCGCGTGGCATGCGAGCGCACCAGGGTCAGATCCTCGTCCACCACCTCGATGGACAGCTCCGCGTGGTTGTGCACCTGCGCGCGCGCGGTGTGTTGAGAGGGCTCAGATGCGGCGCAGCGTCTGTCTGCGCGCTGTCTGCTTCTCTGGCGGTGCGGCGGTGCGCGCGAGGCGCGCGCGTGCGAGCGCAGCGCAGCGGTGCGGCGGCGAGCTGCCAGGGCCGGCCGGCCGCCGTCCAGGGCCGCGGCTCGCGGGCAGGAGCGGAGAGCGCACCCTCGCTAGCTGGTGCTTGATCTTCTGGCACTCCTCCTCCAGCTTCTCCAGCTGGCTCTGCAGCGCCTCGGCGCTCTCGCTCGCGTCGTGCGCGCCCTTGCTCGCGCGCGAGCCGACGGATGCAGCGCCGCCCGCAGGCACTGGAGAGCACCTTCCTAGTGAGGCCGCGCCGTCCTCTGTCGACGGCGCTGCCGCCGCGCCGCTTTTTATCCATTTTCGGAACATGCTGCTGCCGTCGAGGGGCATGCGCGAGAGGAGGCAGCCGCAGAGACAGCAATCGCAGCAGCAGCGATTGGTGTGGGAAGGAATAGCAGCGCCAGCGGCGAGCTGCTCGGCGGAGCAATGGCGAGCACAGAGCCCGTCCGACACCAGCGATGTGCGGGTCAATCTGTTCACAGCAGGCCCCCCCCCCCCCAAGTCCTGTTTGAAGGTAAGGATCATGTTTTCGCCGGGATCCGGCTGTCGACGTCGAGCCCGTCGCTGCAGTCGCGGTTGAGGTAGCTACCAAGATATTTGAAGCGGTCCACGACCGGCATGAAGCAGCCGCCGAGCAGCTTGATGTCGGTCGGACAGACAGGTCGGCGCCTCGTAGCGTAGGTGGCGGGGTCGTTGTACGAGTCCTTGCGAGGCTCGCCGTTGGAGCCGTCCTTGCCGACGTGGATCTCCATGCGCCCCAGCGAGCGAAAGCGCGAGCCCAGCAGTTCATTCGGACACGAACGCTGCACCGAAGCCTCCCGCGGAATACAATTTACAGAATCCCCTCGGAACGGCACATCTCCTCCGCACCTCCAAAACACTTTGTTTTGTCTTAGCTCAACTAAGTCTAAGAGAGCGACACGAGCTGTCTCCCTCCCCCGCGATCTCTGCACCGCCCGCGGTCATTTTGACACCGGAAAAGCCCCGCCGGTTGTGGAACGGCGCTGCTTTACTTTGCGGTCGGGGGGAGTACGCGCCAGGCGTAGCTACGTCCTGGCTGTCCTGTGGAGCGCGCCAGCTCAGAGGTCCTCACAGCGAGAGGTCCTCACTGGCCCCCGAAGGTCCTCACGACGCAGAGGTCCTCACCAGAGATCTATCTCGTCGCCACATCAAGACAATCCCTTGCTATCCACTATTCGGTCTCCTGGGAGCCGTGGTGGGGCCATTTCTCGTTGCAACACAGGGGCGGTTTTCACTCGAGGGTTTTCAATACTGGGGGGTGCCGTGTCGCGTAAGAGGACCTCTCCGCATCTCCTGCCGCGTGAGGACCTCTGTCTGCTCTGTGAGGACCTCTCGTCTGGGTCTGGAGCCCCGCTCCCTATACACTCTCGCGATGGCGTAGATTCTTTCCTCGCTGGACCCACGTGCCGGGTCGCCATCGCCTCTCCCTGCGAGCTTTTGCTTGCCGCCCTCCCTCCCGGCACCGTAATCTCGCGTTCCCTCTAAGAATGGCGTGGATAATGTCACTTGTGAGTGAAGTTACAATTTCAATCGAGCACGAGTGCTGCTGCTGCACTTGTGAGAGATCAGTGCTGCTGTGGGCCCACAGAGTCTTCGAGATAAATAAGAGTAGCGTTCCTATCAATCAATCAAAGCGCGTGTCGATTGTCCGAGAGGTTGCCCGAGTCGCCCCACCCTCTCACCCGGCGAGGAAGACGTCCAGGCACGCCTGAACCCCTGCGAATGTTTGCGGCTCGCCGCCGAAGCGTGACCGGTGCGCCTCGTTTTATCCGTAGCGGCAAATCCTTGGAGCACTTGGAGTGCAGTCATCAACCTCACATCCAGGGCCAGGGAGCTAAGAAGCGCGCCCAGAGCAGGCTTGGGTTGTAAAATTCTCCTCTGGCGTGTCACAGTCAGCGAGAGAGCCATCGCGCAGCACACCTGCTCAAAAAAGGAAGGCCCGGTTGGAGCCACGGGGCTCACGTGCTCGCTCGGGGCGCCGCCTCACTCTGCGCCACTTTTGAGGCGTTGGCGAGGGCCGGTGAGGCGGCTCCTTGGAGCACTTGGAGTGCAGTCGGCAACCTCAAATCCAGCAAAGGCGCGTTTTCTTCTTTTCGCCGGCCTCTTTGACGACCCGTAAGGGGCCGTCGCCTGCTGTGCCATTTGTAGTGCCAGTCCGAGCCAGTCTGCTGTGAGAGGGGCCTTCAAAATTCTTCTTTTCAGCGCACACGCTGGCCACAACAATGTCGCAGTCGCTGCTCGACAACTGGAGCGACGAGGGCTGCGCCGCGGCCATCTCTGAGGCGGCGGCGTCGCCGGCCGACCCGTCCGCGCCCAACCCGCTCAAGGTGGTCCTGCACGACCTCTCCTCCGCCGTCGTGCGCGGCGCGCTCGAGCCGGAGCGGCTCGTGACGGTGCTCTCGGACGCGGCGCTGGTCGACCGGGCGCTGCTGCCGCGGGTGCAGTCGGACCTGGCCGACATCTTCTGGTTCCTCGGCCTCCGCATCGAGGCCGAGAAGAGCGACGAGGACGGCGACGGCGCCCCAAAGCAGCAGCTGCTCGCTCTCGTCGCGGCGCTGCTGCAGGCGGCGGCGGCCTTCCCCCTGCCCTCCAACCACCGCCCACTGCCCCC